>NW_020172456.1:6453316-6472487 GCF_003031525.2 Neophocaena asiaeorientalis asiaeorientalis | reverse complement strand
ATATATATATATATATATATATAAATTTACCTTTCTGCTTGACATTACATGGCTATCCACTAAGACAGAGCTTGGAAATTCACTCTGTGTAATTAAGAAGTTATTTTATTGGAAGGCTATAAGGTATCTTAGAATTGTTGAGAAATTTGGGAAACCTGGCTCAAAAACTAGTCAAGGGAGGCAGTTAGGTGGAATCACAACCAAATTCTCACCATAGGAGGTCAAGATGGGACACAATCATTAGCACCATATCCCCTGAAGACGTTTTCCAGTACATTCTATGCTACTGCCACCACTGCGTTCTCAGTGATGGCAACTGTGGTAGGCAGAATAATGTTCTTCCAAATATGTCCACATCCAGACCCCGACAACCTGTATACACGTTACATTACATGGCAAAAGGGACTTTGCACATGTGACTAAGATTAAGGAACTTTGTTTTTTCAACTAAAAAAATTATTATTAGATTCAAAGGAAATTAAAAGGACGCTGCCAAATCCCTATAAAAGTTTCTAGATGCTTCCTTTCAATTTCTGTGTTCATCTCGTCAGAGACCAGTAGCCATCATTTCAGGGAGGGATGCCGGCCCCAGACCTCAGCAGGTGGAGCCACTGCCCCAGGTTTTGTTAGTTCTTTTCATCAGTCACTCAAAACTGGGCACTTCTGGGGCCCTGCCACATACAGCACCCTGGACTAGGGTGAGGACTGGCGGGGTAAGGGAACTGGAGTTCTGGCGAAAAGATCGCCACTGTCATCGTTAGGAGCAGGAAGAAGAGGCCGGCAGGTCGCTGCTCATTCTTTGGGGGCTGCACCTACCTCAGAGTTTTTGTTTGTTTGTTTCTTTATGTATATATATACATATATATATATACACATTATATATATATACATATATATGTATATATATATGTATGTATGTATATGTATGTGTATATATGGTTTATATTTTTTTGATTTTGGTTTTTTGGCCACACTGTGCGGCATATGGGATCTTAGTTTCCCGATCGTGGATCAAACCCACGCCCCCTGCAGTGGCGGCGTGGAGTCTTAACAACTGGACTGCTGTGGAGGTCCTGTTTCTTTTTTTTTAATATTTTAATTTTATTGGAGTATAGTTGACTTACAATGTTGTGTTAGTTTCATGTGCACAGCAAAGTGATTCAGTTATACATATGCATATATTCATTCTTTTTTACATTCTTTTCTCCTATAGGTTATCACAGAATATTGAGTAGAGTTCCCTGTGCTATACAGTAGGTCCTTGTTGGTTATTTATCTTATATATAGTAGTGTGTTTATGTTCTTCCCATAAGTTTAAGGACCTTGAGATAGGAAGATTAGCCTGCATTATCCAGGTGGACCCAATTTAATCACAGAGCAGAGAACCTTTCCCAGCTGTGGTCAAAGACAGATGTGATGACAGAAGGAGTCAGAGTTGCTGACTTTGAAAATGGAGAAAGGGTGCCATGAGCCAAGGAATGCTGGGAGCCTCTCAGAGTTAGAAAAGGTAAGGAAACAGATTATCCCCTACAGCCTCAGAAAGGAACACAGTCCTGCCAACAACTTGATTTCAGCCCAGGGATACCTATATCTGACTTCTGACATGTAAAACTGTAAGATAATAAATCTATGTTGTTTTAGCCAATAATTTTGTGGTAATTTGTTACAGCAGCCACAGAAAACTAATACAGCAGTGCTGCTGTGAATAATTTCTTAACTGTCTCTGCATCTTTATATATCTCTCAAGCTTCAAAATCCTAGGCAGGAAATCTACTTGGCTCACATGGATCACATATTTGTGGCCTGGATGTAAGGAAAGTGGAGAGAGGGAGGATCTTTTCTCTTGAGTTCTGGAGTAGGAGGCACGATATAGTGGGAGACTACCTACAAATAGGAAAGGAGGTGGGATGTTGGACTGCAAAATAACAACAAGTGTCCAAAAGAGGCAATCCTATATTTTACTAAGAGGACTTCGCTTTTTCTATACTTAAATGGATTACTTACTCTACTCTGGTTGGTAGTTTTTAAATATGATAATATATTTCATCAGATTATGATTGAGTCCACTGACCTATGAGCTATATTTTCCTTCCAGTAGTTAAGGCAGAAATTGCAAATCAAACTGCCTTAATCAATAAAAGAAATGTACTGGCTCACATAACTGAACAATCTGGTGATTATAATTTCTGCCAAATCTCAATCTTGGAGTCAAATAGCATGCTCAGGACCTTGTTTCCTTCTCTATTTCTCAACTTTGAGAAATTCACTCAACTAATTTTTGACAAAGTTGCAAAAGCAATTCATTTACAGGAAGGACAAGTCTTTCCTTTATCCTAGAGGAAGGATGGTGCTGGAGTAATTGGACAAAAAATAGGCAAAAAATAACCTCAACCTGAATCTCATACCTTACACAAAAATTCATTCAAAACTGATCATAGATTTAAAAGTAAAATGCAAAACTATAAAACTTTAAGAAGAAAACATATGAGAAAAATTTCAAGATCTAGGCTAGGTGAAGAGTTCTCAGACATGATAGCAAAAGCACAATTCATAAAAGAGAAAATTGATAAAATTAGATGTTAACAAATTAAAACTTTTTTCTCTGTTAAGAACGTACTAGAGGGCGCTTCCCTGGTAGCACAGTGGTTAAGAATCCACCTGCCAATGCAGGGGACACGGGTTTGAGCCCTGGTCCGGGAAGATCCCACATGCCGCGGAGCAACTAAGCCCGTGCTCCACAACTACTGAGCCTGCGCTCTAGAGCCTGCAAACCACAAATACTGAGCCCCCGTGCCATAACTACTGAAGCCCGCATGCCTAGAGCCTGTGCTTCGCAACAAGAGAAGCCACGGCAACGAGAAGCCCGCGCACCACAACAACGAGTAGCCCCCGCTCGCCGCAACTAGAGAAAGCCCGCACACAGCAACAAAGACCCAACGCAGACAAAAAGAAATAAATTAATTTTTTTTTTAAAAAATGGTACTAGAGGACTTCCCTTATGGCACAGTAGTTAATAATCTGCCTGCCAATACAGGGAACATAGGTTCGATCCCTGGTCCGAGAAGATCCCACATGCCGCAGAGCTGCTAAGCCCATAAACCACAACTACTGAGCCTGTGCTCTAGAGCCCACAAGCCACAACTACTAAGCCCGTGTGCCACAGCTACTGAAGCCCACACGCCTAAAGCCGAGCTTCACAATAAAGACAAGCCACCGCAATGAGAAGCCCGAGCACCACAACAAAAAGGAGCCCCTGCTCGCCGCATCTAGAGAAAGCTTGCGTGCAGCAATGAAGACCCAACACAGCCAAAAAACATTAATTAATTTTAAAAAATACACTATCTCAAAAAAAAAATACACTATCTCAAATGAAAGGTATACTGTATAGGATTAACAACAGATTAAACACCACAGAGGATGGAAAACATAGCCATAGAAGGTACTGAATATGAAACACTGGAAGAAAAATGACTGGAAAAAAAAATGAACAGAGCATCAGCAATCTGTGGAACAATATCAAGCAATCTAGTATATGTGTAATAAGGTCACAAAAGGAAAGGAGAGCAAGAGAAAGGACAGAAAAATATTTCAAGAAATAAATGGCCAAAAGTTTTGCAAATTTGATGAAACCTATAAACCCACAGGTTGAAGCTCAATGAATCCCAAGCAGAAAAGACATGAAGAAAACCACAGCAAGGTCCTTATAATCAAATTGCTGAAAATGAGTGATAAAGAGAAAATCTTGAAAATGGCCCAAGAGAAAAAAAGATATATAACAGAGAGGGGAAAAAAATAATGATAGCAGACTTCTCATCAAAAATCATGTAAGCCAGGAAACAATGTAGCAACATCTTAAAAGTAATGAATGAAAAAAAACCTGTCAGTCTAGAATTCCTTACTAGTAAACGTCTTTTATAAATGAAGGCAAAATAAAGACTTTTTCAAACAAAAGTAATCACAGAGAATTCAGAATAAGCAGACCTGCACTACAAGAAATGATAAAGAACATTATTCAGGCAAAAGGATAATGATACTAGAGGGAAATTTAGATAGATACAAAAGAATGAAGAATGATGGAAATGTCAAATATATGGATAAACATAAAAATATTTTTCCCATTGTTAAAATATTTTAAAAAGATAATTGTTTATAATAAAAACAATAACAATGTATCATGGAGTTTCTAACATAGTTTATAAAGTAAAATGTAGGAAAATAATACCACAAAGGATGGGAGAGAAGATGGAAGTATGCAGTGGTAAATTCTATATAAATGGTATTACATTTTTGAAGTTAGAGTATGATAAGTTAGCAATATATATTGTGAACCCCAGGTCAACTAAAAAACAAAACAAAGATGTATAGCAGGGCTTCCCTGGTGGCGCAGTGGTTAAGAATCCGCCTTAAAAAAAAAAAGATGTATAGCAGATAAGCCAATGTCAGCAAGAAATTTGAATAATAAAATGTACTCAATCCAAAATAAGATAAGATGGAAAAAGAAGTAAAGGACATACAGAACAAGTAGAAAACAAATAGCAAGATGTCATATGTAAACCCAGCCATGATGAAAATCACATTAAATGTAAATGGTTTAAACACTGCAGTGAAAAGGCAAAAATTGTCCAACTGGATAAAAAAAGCAAGGTCCAACTATATGCCATCTACAAGAAACACACTTTAAGGGTAAAGACATAGAGTAAAAGGATTGAAAAAGTTATACTATGAAAACATTAATCAAAACAAATCTGCAATGGCCACATTAATATCAGACAAAGAAAATTTTAGAATAAGAAATATTATCAGGTTTAGAAAGAGACATTTCATCAAGAGGACATATGCGTTCACCTAATAACAGAACTTCAAAATACATAAAGCAAAAATTGAAAGAACTGGAAGGAGGAATAGACAAATCCACAAATAGAGCAGGAGATTTCTATACTCCTGACAGTAATTAATACAAGTAGGAAGGAAATCAGTAAGAATAGGGAAGACTTGAACAACATTATCAACCAACTTGGCATTCCCAACGACAGAAAAATATACCTTCTTTTCAAGTGCACACAGGCTATTCATCAAGATAGATCATGTTAGGCAGTAAAATAAAAAGTATTGAAATCATATAAAGTGTTTTCTCTAACCACAATGGAATTAGCTAGAAATCTGTATCTGAAATATAAGTGGAAAATCCCTAAATATTTGGAAATTAAACAGTACACTTCTAAACAACACTTTGGTCAAAGAAGCCACAGGGAAATTAGAAAGTATTCTGGGCTGAATGAAAATGAAAACACAACAAATAAAGACAATGCTTAGAGAGAAATTTGTAGGATATAATGCTTGTCTCAGAAAAGAATAAAGGTCTCAGAGCAATTATTTAGGCTATCATCTGGAACTAGAGAACAAGAGGAAGTTAAATCCAAAATAAACAGAGAGAAGAAAATATTTAAGGTCAGAGCAGAAACAATGACATAGAAAACAATAGAGAAAATAATCCAAAAGATGGATCTTTGACAAGATTTTTTTAAATTGATAAATTTATATCTAGACTTACCCCCAAAAGAGAGAAAAGACACAAATACCGTTACAGAAATGGAAATGAAAATCACTACAAATCCTAATATAATAAAAGAATAATAAAGAAATATTATTAATAACTTTATGTTATTATAAATTCAACTACTTACAAGAAATGGCCAGTTCCTTAAAGGACACAAACTGCCAAACATGACTCAAGGAAAAACATAACTGGAATAACCCTTTATCTATTAAGATGAATTTTAGTTTAAAACCTTCTCACAAGGACAATTCCAAGACCAGATGGCTTTGCTGCTGAATTCTACCAAACACTTAAGGAAGAAACAATACCAATTCTACACAAATTATTCCAGAGGATAGAAGAGGGAACACTTCCCAACTCATTTTTTTAAATTTAGGCATAATTGGCATATAACATTATATTAGTTTCAGGTGTACAGCATAATGATTGGATATGTGTATACATTATAAAATAATCACCACAATAAGTCTAGTTAATATCTATCGCCATATATAGCTACAAAATTTTCTTTCTTTTTATTTATTTATTTATTTTTGGCTACACCACTCAGCTTGTGGGATCTTAGTTCCCTAGTCAACTAGGGATCGAACCTGGCACTTCGGCAGTGAAAGCACAGAGTCCTAACTGCTGGACGTACAGGGAATTCCTCTCTCCCGTTGCGGAGCACAGGCTCTGGACGCGCAGGCTCAGCGGCCATGACTCACGGGCCCAGCCGCTCCGCGGCATGTGGGATCTTCCCGGACCGGGGCACGAATCCGTGTCCCCTGCATCGGCAGGCGGACTCTCAACCACTGCGTCACCAGGGAAGCCCCCCAAATTTTTTTTCTTATAGTGAAAAAGTTTAACACTTACTTTAAGCTTTCAAATATGCAATACAGTATTATTTACTATAGTCACAATGTTGTATTCAGTACATTACATCCCCATGATTTATTTATTTTATAACTAAAAGTTTGTACTTTGGACCCCCTTCACCCATTTCGCCCACTCCCCAGTCTCCAACTCTGGCAGCCACCAATCCATTCTCTGTATCTTGGAGCTTGGTTCTGTTTTCTTTTGTTTTTTAGATTCCACACAAAAGTGAAAGTGTTCATCTTTCTCTGTCTGATTTCTTTCACCTAGCATAGTGCCTTCAAGGTCCATCCCTGTTGTCACAAGTGGCAAAATTTCATTATTTTTATGGCTGAATAATATACCATTATTTATGTATCTCACATATTTTTTATCCATTCATCCATCGATGAACATTTAGGTTGTTTCCATATCTTTAGGTTGTTTCCATGCTGCAGTGAACATGGGGGGGCATATATCTTTTTGAATTAGTGTTTTCATTTTCTTCCAATAAATACTCAGAAGTGGAATTTCTGGATCCTATGGTAGTTCTACTTTTAATTTTTTTGGAAACTTCATACTGTTTTCCATAGTGGCTGCACCTATTTACAGTCCCACCAACAGTGCACAAGGGCTCCCTTTTCTCCACATCCTCACTAACATTTATTATCCCTTGTCTTTTTGATAATAGCCATTCTCACAGGTGTGAGGTGATGGTGAGGTGGTTTTGATTTGCATTTCCCTGATGATTAGTGATGAGCGTGTTTTCATGAACCTGTTGGCCATCTGTAGGGCCTTCTTTGGAAAAATGTCTATTCAGATATTCTGTGCATTTTTTAATTGTATCTGTTTTGTTGTTGTTATTGAGTTGTATGAGTTCTTTATGTATTTTGGATATTAATCCCTTATCAGATATATGATTTGCAAATATTTTCTCCCGTTCAGTAGGTTACCTTTTAATTTCATGGATGGTTTCTTTTGCTGTGCAGAAACCTTTTAGCTTCATGAAGTCCTACTTGTTTATTTTTGCTTTTGTTGCCTTTGTTTTTGGTGTCAGATCCAAAACATCATTGCTAAGACTGATGTCAAGTAGTTTACCAGCTATGTTTTCTTCCAGGAGTTTTATGGTCTCAGGAGAAAATAATTCCACTTACAATAGCATCAAAAAGAATAAACTACCTTGGAATAAAGTTATCCATGGAGATGCAACACTTATACACTGAAAACAACAAAATGTTATTGAAAGAAATTAAAGAAGACATGGGACTTCCCTGGTAAAAAAAAAAAAGAATCTGCCTGCCAATGCAGGGGACACGGGTTCGATCCCTGGTCCAGGAAGATCCCACATGCCATGGATCAACTAAGTCCATGTGCACTCTAGAGTCCACATGCCACAACTACTGAGCCCATGCACTGTATCTACTGAAGCCTGCGCACTCTAGAGCCTGTGCTCTAGAACAAGAGAAGCCACCACAGTGGGAAGCCCGTGCACCAGAATGAAGAATAGCCCCTGCTCACCACAAATAGAGAAAGCCCGCATGCAGCAATGAAGACTCAACACAGTCAAAAAATAAATAAAAATTTTTAAAAAATTAAAGACATGAGTAAGTGGAAAGATATCCTGTGTTCATGGATTGAAAGACTTAATATTGTTATGATGGCAATACTCCCGAGATTGATCTACAGATTCAATGAAATTTCTATCAAAATTCCAAACACTTTTTTCTGTAGAAGTGGACAGCTGATCTTAAAATTCGGGAACCCCATGTAGCAGTCTTGAAAGTCCTAAAAAGAACAAAGCTGGAGTACTCACACTTCCTGACTTCAAAACTTATTACAAAGATAGAATGATCAAAACAGTGTGGTACTGGTATAAGGATAGAAGTATAGATCAAAGGAATATAATTGAGAGTCTATAATTAAACCCACCCATCTACTGTCAATTGATTTTCTACAAGGGTTCCAGGACTATTCAATGGAGGAAAGAATAGTCTTTCAACAAGTGGTGCTGGGATAACTGGATATCCACATGCAAAAGAACAGACCTAGGGAATCTGGACCCTTATATTACAACATATACAAAAGTTAACTCAAATGAATCCAAGACTTAAATGTAAAAGCTAAAACAACAAAACTTTTATTAAAAATATAAGTATAATAGGAATTTCCTGGCAGTCCAGTGGTGAGGACTTGGTGCTTGCACTGCCATGGGCCTGGGTTCAATCCCTGACTGGAGAAGTAAGATCTCACAAGGCCTGCTGTGTGGCCAAAAAAAAAGTAAAAATACAGGTATAAATCCACATGAATTTGTGCTAAGGTCTGAATGTTTATGTCCCCCCAAAATTCACGTGGTGATATCTTAACCCCCAAAAGTGATGATATTAATAGGATATTGATAGGTGGGGCATTTAGGAGGTGATTAGGTCATGAGGGTGGAGCCCTCATGAATGGGATTCGTGCTCTTATAGAACAGATCCCACACAGCTTTCTAGCCCCTTTCTGCCATGTAAGGACATAAGTCTGCAACTAGGAGGAGTGCTCTCACCTGGCCATGCTCGTACCCTGATGTTGACTTCTATCCTCCAGAACTGTGGGCAGTAAATTTCTGCTGTTCATAAAGCTACGCAGTCTGTGGTATTTCGCTTCTGAGCCTGAATATAATAAGACACCTTAGATTTGGCAACAGTTTCTTAAATATGACACCAAAAGCACAAACAAACAAAAGGTAAATTGGACTTCATCAAAATTTAAAATTTTGTGCATCAAAGGATGCTGTAAAGAAAGTGAAAAGACAACTCACAGAATGGAAAAAAAATTTGCAAATTATATATCTGATGAGTCTTATATTCAGAATACATAAAGAATTCTTAAAACTTAATAATAAAAAGTCAAATAGGGGGCTTCCCTGGTGGCACAGTGGTTAAGACCCCGCCTGCCAATGCAGGGGACACATGTTCAAGCCCTGGTCTGGGAGGATCCCACCTGCCGCGGAGCAACTAAGCCTGTGCGCCACAACTACTGAGCCTGCGCTGTAAAGCCCATGAGCCACAACTACTGAGCCTGCATGCCACAACTACTGAAGCCCACACACCTAGAGCCTGTGAGTTCTGCAACAAGAGAAGCCACCGCAATGAGAAGCCCGTGCACCGCGATGAAGAGCAGCCCGCACTCGACACAACTAAAGAAAGCATGCGTACAGCAACGAAGACCCAATGCAACCAAAAATAAATAAAGTAAAAAAGTCAAATAACCCAATTTAAAAAGGGCAAAGGATGTAAATAGACGTTTCTCCAAATAAGATATACATATGGCCAACAAGCACATGGACAGATGCTCATTAGAGAAGTGCAAATCAAAACCCAATGAGAGGGCTTCCCTGGTGGCGCAGTGGTTGAGAGTCCGCCTGCTGATTCAGGGGACACGGGTTCGTGCCCCCGTCCGGGAAGATCCCATATGCCGCGGAGCGGCTGGGCCCGTGAGCCATGGCCGCTGAGCCTGCGCATCCGGAGCCTGTGCTCCGCAACGGGAGAGGCCACAACAGTGAGCGGCCCGTGTACCGCAAAAACAAACAAACAAACAAAACCCAATAAGATACCACTTCACATCCACTAGGACAGGTATAATTAGGGAAAAAACCCAGAGAATAACAAGTACTGGCAATTGGAATCCTCAAACTTTGCTGGTGGGGATGTAAAATGGTGTAGCTGCTGCGGAAAACAGTTTGATATTTCCTTAAAATGTTAAACATAAAGCTACCATATAATCCCACAATTCCACTCTCAGATATATATCCAAGAGAATAGAAAATATATGTTCAAACAAAATTTGAACACAAATGTATATAGTACCATTATTCACAGTGGAAACAATTCAAATGTCCATCAACTGATAAATGGATAAATAAAATCTGGCATATCCATACAACAGCATGTTATTCAGCCATAAAAAGGAATGAAGTACTGTCACATGTTTTAAATGGATGAAACTTCATAAAATGTCGAGCGAAAGAAGCGAAGCGCAAATCATATTCTATATTTCTGTTTATAGGAAGTGCTCAGAATAGGCAAATCCATAGAGACAGAAAGCCGATAAGTGGTTGCCAGGGGCTGTGGGGAGCAGGTAATAGGGAGTGACTGCTCAATGTACAGTGTTTTATTTGGGGGTATGAAAATATTCTGGAATTAGTGGTGATTGTTGTACAGCATTGTGAGTACACTAAACGCCACTGAATTGTAGACCTAAGAATGTTTAAAATTGTGAATTTTATATAAATTCTACTTTTAAAACAAAACAAAACAATAGAGGAGACAATAATGAGTGGAGTGTTGCCTAAGTTGAGTTTGAGGTGCCCAGGAAATATCCTAATGGAGATACTCAGTAGGTAGCTGGCCAGTAAGAGAAGGGAATTCATGTGATCTAGGCTATAGATATAGATCTGGGAATAGATCTATATATGTAGATTTATTGTTGAAGCCTTAAGAGTAGATGAGTCGGCTGTGGAATCACGTAGCGTAAGAAGAGATGAATGCCTGCAACAGGACACTGAGGAGGATCAACATTTTAAGATATGAGAATAAGAAGAGGACCCCCCGAAGCAGATTGAGGAGGAGGAAGCAGTGTGCTAGGAGGAAGAGTCTGGGACATGGAAACCAAGGAAAAAGGATTTGTCAAAGGTAGCGGTCAGGGAGTTCCCTGGTGACCTAGTGGTTAGGATTCGGCACTTTTACTGCCTTGGCCTGCCTTCAATCACTGGTCAGAGAACTGAGATCTCACAGGCTGTGTGGCGCGGTCAAAAAAAGAAGGTAGTGGTCAGAGGTGTTAAATACTAGAGGAGTAAAATAAGATAAAGGCTAGGACTTCCCTGGTGGTCCAATGCTTTAGACTCTGCGCTTCCAATGCAGGGGGTGTGGGTTCCATCCCTGGTCGGGGAAATAGGATCCCACATGCCATACTGCGAGGCCAAAAAAAAAAAAAAAAAGACTAAGAAACGTCTATTGGACTTAGCAAAAAAGTAGGCATAGTTTCATTGAACTGGTGGGGAACAGGTTGAGATAACAGTTGTAGGATAAGATACCTTCACTAGGGGAAGTCAGGGAAATGTAAGTTAAACTAAATTAAATGTCATTGTCTCCCATTAGAGCCAGTGTATATATATGTATATGTATACATGTGTATTTAAGTTTAAACTATTTGTAGAAAAGTAATTGGTATAGCCCGTTTGAAGAAGGGTGGTATCTATTCAAATTTAGAAATTAGCATACCCTTCCACCTTTCCTTTCCACTCCTAGGTATCAGCCCTAGAGAATTATGGACACATATTTTGAAGGAAACATGTATAAAGATGGTAATTGCAAGACTGTTTAAATGCATACAAATTGGAAACAAACGTTCATAAATAAATGATTTTAAAAAAACTGTATAGTAGACTATGGTTGCCTTCTCAGTATCCATTTCCCTCCTCTTTTCTAACATAATTCTAATTTTGTTCAAATATCCACATTTCCCCAGCACAGAACTTAGATTTCAGAGAAAGCCAACCTCACTCTTATGTCAAGGGATAGGCTTGATTTTCTAAGGGTATTTGCATCTATCTTGCCAATTATTATTTTAGGCAAGAACAAGAAACTTAGTTTAGGATGTGATTCAATTCAGGTTCCTGGGGCTTCTAGAAAGTTCTCTTTTGACCTTCTGGAAGAAATTCTGACCATAAACAAAATGAAAACACAACCTACGAACTGGGAGAAAACATTTGCAAACAATGCGACCAACAAGGGCTTAATTTCCAAAATATACAAACAGCTCATACAATTCAATAACAAAAAAACAAATAACCCAATCAAAAAATGGGCAGAAGACCTAAATAGACATTTCTCCAAAGAAGACATACAGATGGCCAAGAAGCACATGAAAAGCTGCTCAACATCATTAATTATTAGAGAAATGCAAACCAAAACTACAATGAGGTACCTCCTCACACCAGTCAGAATGGCCATCATTAAAAAGTCTACAAATAATAAATGTTGGAGAGGGTGTGGAGAAAAGGGAACCCTCTTGCACTGTTGGTGGGAATGTAAATTGATACAGCCACTATGGAGAACAGTATGGAGGTTCTTTAAAAGACTAAAAATAGAGTTGCCATATGATCCAGCAATCCCACTCCTGGGCATATACCCTGAGAAAACTATAATTTGAAAAGATACATGCACCCCTATGTTCATATGTTCATAGCAGCACTATTTACAATAGCTAAGACATGGAAACAACCTAAATGTCCATTGACAGATGAATGGATAGACTATGTGATATATATATATGTATGTATATATATATATTATATATATATATAAAAACATGGAAATATTACTCAGCCATAAAAAGGAATGAAATAATGCCATTTGCAGCAACATGGACGGACCTAGAGACTATCATACTAAGCGAAGTAAATCAGAAAGAGAGTACTTCCCTGGTGGCACAGTGGTTAAGAATCTGCCTGCCAATGCAGGGGACATGGGTTTGAGCCCTTGTCCGGGAAGATCCCACATGCCACAGAGCAACTACGCCCCTGCGCCACAACTACTGAGCCTGTGCTCTAGAGCCCACGAGCCACAACTACTGAGCCTGTGTGCCACAACTACTGAAGCTCACTCACCTAGAGCCCGTGCTCTGCAACAAGAGAAGCCACCACAATGAGAATCCTCCGGCAACGAACACCCAACGCAGCCAAAAATAAATTTTTTAAAAAATCAGAAACAGAAAGACAAATACAATATGACATCACTTATAAGTGGAATCTAAAATATGACGCTAATGACCATATCTATGAAACAGAAACAGACAGACACAGAGAACAGACTGTGGTTGCCAAGGGGGGTGGGGGTGGGGGAGGGAAGGATTGGGAGTTTGGGATTAGCAGGTGCAAACTATTATATATAGAATGAATAAACAACAAGGTCCTATTGCATAGCACAGGGGACTATATGCAATATCCTGTGACAAACCATAATGGAAAAGAATATGAAAAAATGTATACATATATGTATAACTGAATCACTTTGCTGTACAGCAGAAATTAACAAACCATTGTAAATCAACTATACTTCAATAAAAATTTTTTTAAAAAGAACTTCTGAAATCCACTTATACTTTCTCCTAAATTAAAAAGCACGTGGGCTCAAAGTAGCCGTGTATGCCCATGAGGGGAGCTAGCCTTAGAATAAGGCCCCCATTGTAGACGGTAGGGCAGAGAGGTAGGAAAAAATAAAGACAGGAAGAACCTCATTCTTGATGAAATTACTGAGGTTCTGGATCACTTAGCCCTGAAGGGCAGCCTAGCTAGTCTTTCTGCTGAATGGGCCAGTACATTTCCTTACTGGCTAAGCCAGGTTGAGTAAGTTGTTTGTTTCTTGTTTTTGAAAACTTTCTAGTCCAGACATTATGACACAACTGTATTTTGGAATACAATGCAGCAGTTTTAAAGGCAGATTTCTGGGCTTCCCTGGTGGTGCAGTGGTTGAGAATCTGCCTGCCAATGCTGGGGACATGGGTTCAAGTCCTGGTCCGGAAAGATCCCACATGCCACGGAGCAACCAAGCCCGTGTGCCACAACTACCGAGCCTGTGTGCTGCAACCACTGAAGCCCGCGTACCCAGAGCCCGTGCTCCGCAACGAGAAGCCACCACACTGAGAAGCCCGCACACCGCAACAAAGAGTAGCCCCCGTTCGCCACAATTAGAGAAAGCCCATGCGCAGCAACAAAGTCCCAACATAGCCAAAAATAAGTAAATAAATAAATTTATAAAAAAAGAAAAAAAACATTAAACAAAACAAAACATTGAAGCTACCTATATGTTCTTTTCCAATCTCCACCTTTGCTCTCTCCAAAATGGATACAGTAATTTCAAGAGGTAACCACTACCCTGAATTTTTCATTAATTTTTTTAAAGTATAGTTTTACCACGTTTTTTTAAACAATAGATTCTTATACCATTTTTAAATTTTTTATTTTATTTATTTATTTTTGGCTGCGTTGGGTCTTCATTGCTGCATGCAGGCTTTCTCTAGTTGCGGTGAGCAGGGGCTTCTCTTGTTGTGGAGCATGGACTCTAGGCGTGCAGGCTTCAGTAGTTGTGGCACGTGGGCTCAGTAGTTGTGGCTTGCAGGCTCTAGAGCGCAGGCTCAGTAGTTGTGGTGCGTGGGCTTAGTTGCTCTGAGGCATGTGGGATCTTCCCAGACCAGGGCTCAAACCCGTGTCCCCTGCATTGGCAGGTAGATTCTTAACCACTGCACCACCAGGGAAGCCCTTTTTATATCTTTTTTTTTTTTAATTTTTGGCCGTGGCACGTGGCACGTGGGATCTTAGTTCCCTGACCAGGGATCGAACTCGTGCCCCCTGCAGTGGAAGCACGGATTCTTAACCACTGGACCACCAGGGAAGTCCCAGGTTCTTATACCATTTTTAAATCTTTATAGTAATGGTATCATACAATATACAGACTTATGACTTTTTTTACTCAACACATCATGTGTGTAACTGTAGTTTATTCATTCTATTTTTATACAATGCTCATTATGTGAATTTTGGAAAATATGTATATTTATTCTCCTGTCAGACATTTGAGTACTTTCCATTATTTTTTTCCTTTATGAACAATGGTGCCATGGATTAGAGCTGCAATGAACATTTTGGTACATGACTCTTTTTGAATTATGGTTTTCTCAGGGTATATGCCCAGTAGTGGGATTGCTGTGTCATATGGTAGTTCTATTTGTAGTTTTTTAAGGAACCTCCATACTGTTCTCCATAGTGGCTGTATCAATTTACATTCCCACCAGCAGTGCAAGAGGGCTCATGGACATTCTTGAACATGTGTCCTGGTGCATATATGCAAAGGTTTCTCTATAAAATTAAGAGTGGAACTGCTGGGTCTTAGGCAAAGCACTTGCTTTATTTTTCTAGGTTATACTAAAATAGTTGTATCAATATACATTTCCACCAACAATCCCTAAGTGTTCCTGTTATTCTACATCCTTGTATTATTGGACTTCTTATTTTGTACCAATGAAATGACTTTAAAATGATATCTCACTATGGTATTAGCATTTCTATGATTACTAATAAATGGTAACAATTTTCATATCTTATTCATTATTTGTCCTCCCTCTGCAGTCCTAGTTAAACATAGCTCAGTATAATACTTCCTCCAAGAAGCCTTCCCTGACTTCCCCAGATCCTCAGGCTAGCCTAAGTGCTGCTACTAATACTTTGCCTTTTTCTATCATTACATTTTAACAAACCCTCCATTTTTCAAGGCTACTTGACTATGTCTTCTTTATATCCCAAAGCATAGTCTAATTCATCATTTCATATAGAAGACTGCCCTTTTTTATACCCATTTCCTCTTCCACCCAATGTTATTACTTGTTTTTTGATAATTTTAGAAGACCTAACACAAGTATACCTCTATCTTCTATAATTACATATATATTTTAATAATGCCAAGTGACAGCAGTTTGAATTCACATAAAGTCTAAATCGTGATGACAAAGTAGCCTATATTGGAGCTCTAGGCAGAGATGTAGACAAAGACTGATTATCTGGTTGTTTAAAACTATTTTCCTATATTTTAAAGATATGCTGTGATTTTTAAAAATCTACGTATCTAGCTTGGCAATTTAAAAATGAATAAACACATGGTCCCTTCCTTGAGGGAACTCAATGTCTAATACGGAAACTATGTGACAAACAGATGACTATCATACAGGAAGCTACATGGGTAGGCGTCTGGGAGAATAGCGCTTCATCAGGATACCACCTTAGCTCCAGTAGCTCTGATGACAGCTCAGGTGCCTTGATAAGAATTCCAATAATTTCCTCTTCTCAATCCAGGGCACAAAGGTGCCTATTCTTCTAACCTGTTTTTGGTGTAATTCACCTACTTTCTCACCTGCCACTGCATTTCTCTTTTATTTATTTTGGCATGCGGGATCTTAATTCCCCAACCAGGGTTTTAACCCACCCCTCCTGCAATGGAAGTGTGGAGTCTTAACCAATGGACTGCCAGGGAAATCCCTGCATTTCTCCTTTGCTATCAATTCACTGACTCCACTATATTTTCAGTTTAAATTGAGAGGATCTGCTTGGTCCAGCTAAAGAATGTTTTTCTCATAGGTCACCTGATATTTTGCTGACCAGTTGGCTCAGATACGGCAGTAGGAATAAGGCCAGAATGTACATAATGCCGTTAGCAATATCCAAATTAATTATCTACAGCCACATTCCTCAGCAAGGGCCTATGAGAAAAACTCCTCAGGAGGGGGTTGAGGATCATTACAAATGAATGGCTTGGCCTATGCTCTACAAGTGATATATAAATGTATTATTTAGGACTCTTTCCATTGAAGGGATAGAACACTCAATTCAAACTGATTTAGGAAAAGGAATTTATTGGCTTACGTACCAAGAAGCCTAGAAGCATAACTGGCTTAAAGAATGGCTGAATCCATGGTTTCAAACGATATTGTCAAAAATCTCTCATCTTCTCTTAGCTCTGCTTTCTTCTGTGCTGGTTTCATTTTATCCCCACTAGTTCTAAGTTTAAATCCTCCCAGATGTAAGCTAAGTGAAAAAAGGGAGTCCTCCCCCTCTCCCCTTTAAGCATTATTCCTGATAGGATGAGGCACATAGTGTAGTGGTTGAGAGAATGGACTCAGGAACTAGGTTGGCTCCTCAATTACCTACTATTCCTATAATCTTGGGCAAGTTATTTAACCTCTTCAATACTTAATTTTTTTTCACTGTATTACAATAGCTTCTACTTCCCTGGGTGGCTGTGAGGTTTAAAGTTGCTGATGTTTGCATGATACTTAAAATAGTGCCCGATACAATGCAAGGGCTAAATTATCACCTCTGATTGGGTCATAAGTCCACCCCTATGTCCTAAGGGTTCTGGCTAAGGTTGGGACTTTCTATACAAACTACAAAGATCTGGAGTAGTGGAAGGATGGTTTACTTTAAGAAATTTGGAGTGCCTTTACCAAAGGCTGGGGAATGGATGCTGGGTCAATGTAAACAACAAATGTCAACTACAGGAAAACAAACTGTTGCTTGAGACAACTTCCCTCTCTAAGGTTTTATTTTATGATACAGAGTAACCTGAAAGGATTTCTCTGTTTATGCTTGTGGTTGTAAAAAAAAAAAAAAAAAAAAAGGCACAAACTCTTTTTATTTGCAAAATGTAACTAGCATTTGACTAGCGCTTTACTGAACAAAGTATTTTCACATGCATTAGCCAATTTAACTCCTGCAACAGCTCTGGGGAGTAGGTATTATTAACCTTTCTTAATGGTAACAAACCTAGCAAGCCAAAATACAGATGGATGTAAATTTTACAAATGGTGGTACTGTTAGCGTTTCACATTAGACTCCCACTGCATTTTAGGTTCTGTTGGTACCCATGTATAATCATTTCCTTCATTCAACATATATTTTTTGAGCCCTTGGTATGTATCAGGCATTCTTCTAGGCACTGGAGATAAACAGTAGTGAACAAAACACAATACTCGCACTCCTTAAGTTTACATTCTAGTGGGGTATGTGCAGACAAACCATAAAATAAATAAGAAAAGCGTTAGAGAGTAATATTAAACAGGAAAAGATGATAGGAAGTATACAGATATGTTCAATTTTATATGCAGTGGTATGTCCTCTATTCTGCGTTGTTTGCAGCGCTCCCGAACAAAGATAACGTCTCCCTCCTATTTACCATACTCCCAGCACCAGGCACTCAGAGAGACAATAACTGCATACTGAATAAGTTATAAGCCTTCTGAGAAGCAAGCAGTTGGGAAACAAAGGCCTGTAAATAGATACTGACCATATAGTCCATAAACTGAATAACTTAATCATTCCTGATTAGTTTATTTCTAATAATCTAATAAATGAAATTCTTTTTAGCACGTTTACATTACAGAATGAAAGCTGTGTTAAATGTTTTTACAGGCCGTTTTAGGAATTTCAAACATGTTTTAGCCGCCTCTTCGGCCCTACCTGCGCGCATAAGCTTTGTGTTTGTGCATATGTGCGCACTTTTTAAAAACCGCAGCCTTTGCCACTTATCTCTTGGTATTAACAGAAGTTTTCTAGGATTAGCACTTGGGGTTTCTTCTGAGGTGCTGGGTGAGGCCCAGTTATCAGCCCATCGAACCTCAAAGAGCCTCACAGCGAGACTCTAACCCCCGAAACACAAACTACAAAAAATGGGAAACCCTCTTACAGCCCTCGCGCAGTGTCCGGCCAGCACCTTGACCTCAAGATGGCGTCGCGTAATCATAAGATTCAATCAGCTCCAATCAAAAATGGCAGGGTGGGTCGTAACATACAGCTCGAGCCCTTCTAGCCCTCATTAGGCGTTCCTCTCTATGGTTATATGCCGCTGCGTGGTGATTCAGAGCCAAGAGTGACGATTACCTACCTACGCTCTTCTCTATGGTCCTCCTCTCCACGCCCCCAGCCGCAGTGCACGCCGGGCAATAGGAAGACCTCCAGAAGGTACCCGCGCAGCGCGGATGTGTTTGCGGCCTGTGAGAGTAGGCGCTTCGGCACTAGTCTCCCGGTTAGCGGCGCGCAGAAATCTCGAGCTGGTGGAGCCCCCTCATAACTTGGAGCCCGGAAGGCCGCGAAGGCAATACAATTTCTTCAGCGGCGGGTGAGTTCGCTCCTCTGAACGCGTGTGGAAACCGGGAGACAGGGTACTTCGGCTGGGGGAGGAGGGAAAGCCGGGGATC
>NW_020172456.1:6346936-6453143 GCF_003031525.2 Neophocaena asiaeorientalis asiaeorientalis | reverse complement strand
ACGGGCACGAGGCTTGGGTTTCTCTACTTCTTTTAGGCCTCGAAAACGAGTGGGCCCAGTAGGAGCCCGTGGAGGCCGGACCTACTGCCAGAGCCTTCCTCCTTGCATTGTCGTCCACTTTCCCTTTCCTTTCCACGGCTCGCCACAGAGAGGCCTCGGCCCATTCTGGGCTCCACGTTTGCCACAGAACGCTCGGTCGGCCCCTGGGGAGCCCTTCCCTGAGGCCCCTTTCTAACCTGAGCCTGCGGAAGCCCTGCGGTAAATATTCCGGGCCTAGGATACAATTGCCCCAGGCTCTGCCTAGAAGCCGGCTAGCACCCACCCTTTTTTTTAGCGGGGGGCTGGCCACCAGCTGTTTTCTGTCCCTTCTTCGGTCGTCTAAAGCCCGCCACCGAGTGAATTGCCTTCCCTCCCCCCGCCCCCGACTTGAATTTAGCTACTGCCCACCTTTTCTACCACCCTTCTGGTTGGTTTGCTTGTCTAAGATTGTGGTGGGTGGTGTGGCCTTGCCCCCTTCCTCCCCTGGAGGTTAAAGTAAACTGTATCTTCATTGATTCTAGGGTAGGACCCAGCCCCACGTTAAAATATGTTGCTTCGTTCTCATGCTTCTTTGGTCTTCAATACTACTTTTAAAACACGTTTTGTGAAATAGTTCTAGGAGTATGAAGATTATTTTGAAGTTATGTAATATGGTTGTATATTGCCATGGAAAAGCCATTTTGATACTGGGCAGAGTGGAGCCGACCAAAAAGAGGGAGGAGATTGGACTTCTCTTGCCCCAGACTGCTATAGTGTGAAGTACTGTGAATTGGGTAGTTGGCAGTAGTGTATAAACAGTTCTTATATAGTTTTAGGAGCTTTAATTTTTAAAAGGTTATTTCCAAAAGTGTTCAGAGGCCTAGAAAGGCATTCAGTGGTCATCAGTTCCTCACGATTCAAGTAGATGCTATGCTATTCTCATTTAATTTTTCTTAAAGCCTTGGTTTTCTTCACTTGTAAAATGAGGATTATTAATTGTATTCACCTCATAGGTTATTGGAATTGGGAATTAATTGAAAAAAAATGTAAAATCCTTAATGCAATACCCAGGTAACATAGTGTTTAGTCCACATTAACTGATAGTGTTTGTTGTTTAAGAATTTTCAGTGAAGTATCAATACAAGACCCTAACCCTGACTCTGACATTTCTTCCAGTGTACTCTGGATAGTCTTCTGTAAATAAAGTCAGAGTTAATCATTGGTATGTCATTACTAGAAAGAGGCATTGTGATAAGCGAAAACAGCCTTTGGATTGGTAATTTCAGGATAGTGGGGACTGTGGAGTCCTTACCCATTTATTGTGTTCCTTTGGACAAGTTAGCTTCTTCATCTGTAAAAGAAGAATAATATATTTACACTAGGTAATTTGGTAGGTTAAATGAGATAATGTTGAAAGCTTTTGTAAACAAAAGTAAATTAGTATCTTACCTGTTATTTTTATTAAATAATTCATCTTCTTGGGGTTACCAATTTCCTTTTTCTGTTTTGGCCACAGGCAAGTTAGCTATATACCTTTTTCATTTACACATGGTTTAGAGAAAAATCATACTGACTTTTATACTATAGAAGCAAAAGTAATCATTGAACCTTTTAACATCTTATAAAAACATTCTGTTTATTTTTTTAATCTCTTGATAATTTTTTTCTCATTCTACCACTGCTGTTCATGAGAATTTTGATTGATTCCTCAAAGTTTTTGAATAGCTTTCTTCCTAACTTTTTTGAATTTTGAAACTCCAGAAAATAAAAACATATTTCCACTAACCAGAATTGATATTGCTTTTTTTATTTTGACATAATTTCAAACTTCAAAGAATTCTCAAATATCTTTCATCCAGATTTCCCAGATGGTAACATTTCACCAATTTGCTTTATCCTCCTCTCCTTTTTATCTCCATAGTTTTCTTCTGAAATCTTTTGCTAGTAAGTTGCAGATGTGGTGTCCCTCTTAACCCCTGAATACTTAAGTGTGTATTTTTTACAGACAGTTACATTCTCTTAATTAACAACAGTACAGTGATCAAAAATCAGTAAATTAATATTGGTACAGTATAATCTACCGGTCTTAACTGGGTTTTGCCTGAAATTGTCCTGAAGTCGTATTGCTACCTTTTATTAAGGTATAATTAACATATAAAATGCATTCATTGTAAATGTACAATTTAGTGTTTTTCAGTAAATGTGCAGAGTTGTGCAACAATTACCCTCAAAGGATCCCACTTTTTTGTTTGCAAGTCACTCCCTATTCCCACCTCTAGACTACCACTAATCTCTCTCTATAGTTAGGCTTGCTTTGCTTAGGCTGGGGCAGTTATGTCAGTCCATTGTACCTTGAAGGCTATAAGCAGAGCAGGAAACGGTGCATGCTACACTAATCATTCATATTTAATGTAGAGTTACTGGACTGGCTGTATAACTACACATAATAACTTAAAATTTGCTCTTTCAGAACTAGTAAAAATAATGCTTAGAAAAGAACCTGGCAAATAATTGGAGCTGGATGTTTTATTGAATAAATGATTAAGTTGTATATGTGTGTTTGCTGAGGAGAATCTGTTGGTTCATTTGCTTCTTGGCACACAGTGTCCTGATGGGGTTAGCCTGTAAATCTGACCCTGGTGAAATACTTTGTGTCTATCGGGATAAATCTGTAATGGAGGAATGCACATAAGCAGTAATAGTATTCTCATGAGTGCAGAAAAAGAGTGGTTTAAGAGATTAAAGAGAAAAAAGTGAAAAAGAAAAGCAGAATGCTTGCATATGTTGAGGGGTAGAGGTGAAGCTTCTTTAGAAGTTTGTTTTCTTTTTTGGAAGGACCGTATTTATTGAGATAAAATTTACATACAGTAAAAGGCACCCGTTTTAATTTCAGTGAATTTTGACGAATACATAAACCTGTATGACCACTGTCACAGTCAAGATAGGGAACACTTCCAACATAGGGGCTTGTTTTTGTTACTTTGGGCCATAAAGTTTCATACTTAGCAGGTGAAAATGCTTTGAACCTTCTAAAAGTGAAACACTACTATTCAAGTATTCTTTAAATGCTATTTAAGTCACTTCAGTGCTAATAAAATAACCTCTGCATCTCTCTCAAACCCCACACACAATCCCTGAGCAATTGACCACATTCAAAGTATATACAGAAACCAATAAATAACTTGTTACCAGTTCACTGCTACCACCTGTTCTAGGCCATCTCTTTTGTCTGGATTATTGCAATAGTCTCTTGCTTCTCTACCCTTGTTCTCCTCCAGTCTTATCTTCACATAGTGGCCAGTGACAGTGTTAAAATATAAGTCAAGTCAAAACCCTTACAAATGCTTTCCATCTCATTCTGAGTAAAACCCAGTACTTTTACAGCGGCTTACAAAGCGTTAAACTCTTTGAACCCCTTTCCCATCTCCAGCTTGCCGCCAGTACTGTGCTCCAACTGTTGGCCTTGTTACTCCTCCTGCAAACACTGCATTCCCACCTCAGGCTCTTTGTATTTGCTGTTTCCTTTGCTGGGAAGGCTGTTGCCCCCCAGAATAGAGTTTCCTGCCTCATTCTCTTGCAAGTCTTTCTTCAGATGTTACCTTCTTGGTGAGACCTGACCACCATGTTTAAAATGAAGCACTCCCTTAGCTCTCTTCCCTGGTTCATTCTACAAAGTACCTACCAACTTTGACTATCTGTATAATTTATTGTGAGTATTACAATTTATCAACTATAGGCAAAAATGATAAGCTTCGTTTATTATCATTCATTTTCACATACATCAAAGTATACCAAACTTTATGTTGAAGTAAGTGGTTGATACCCATTTTAGGATTTTTTTTGGCTGTGTTGGGTCTTCGTTGCTGCGCGTGGGCTTTCTCTAGTTGCAGCGAGCAGGGTCTACTCTTCGTTGCAGAGCACAGGCTCTAGGCACGTGGGCTTCAGTAGTTGTGGTGCACGGGCTTAGTTGCTCTGTGGCATGTGGGATCTTCCCAGACCAGGGCTCAAACCCATGTTCCCTGCATTGGCAGGCAGATTCTTAACCACTGTGCCAGCAGGGAAGTCCCTAGGATGTTTATAGTGAATATTAATATTTATCAGAGATCATCAGAAATGTTTGTTTTCTGAATTTCCATAGGAGGGGCTGTTATCTTATTAAGATTACCTTCACCTTCGAAGTTTAGCCTACAAATAAGCAAGTTTTGAACAGTTCCAAATAAAAGTGAAATACTTCGTAGAAAAATTGGAGTGAATGAAATGAGTATATTAGCATAAACTGAAACGTAATCTGGTTAACTCTTAATGAATGATACGTTTGAAAACCATGAAAAATAGTTTAAACACCAAGAACTTAGAGGGTTTCTTTTTAAAGGTAGTATTCGTATTTAGTACTTGGGAAAAAGTGATTCTAAAGATGAATTCATGGCCCAATCTTTGTAACCATTGTGAGGCTAGGTACTGAGTCATTGCTAGAATAGTACCTGGCACATGGTAGCTTCTTAATAAATTTATTTAAAGAGGTTCTCAGAGTTTATTTGTTTACTGATTCATTCACTGATTATTTATTTAACAGGTATTAATACCAACTGCCCTCCTAAGGAAGTGCTGAGATAGAGTATTAAAATGATAATATAAAAGCTTCTGTAAGTAGGACTGTAGCCCTCGATGTTTTAAAAGGATATACACTCCTGTCCCCTTCCATGTGGAATATTTGTTTTTGTTTTGGGCAAAAAAGTATTTTAAAAAAGATTATTAAAAAATTCAACACGTTTACTATCTTAAATTAGTTACATTTTTCTTTTTAACTTAAGTTGATACCTACTTAATATTTAAGGCATTTCCAGTACCTTATTTGTTGGTATATGACAACATTCTAGGAATTTATTTTACTTGTAAAGCTTCCTAAATATTTTAAGTGTACTGTGCTTTCGAAATTGAAGTTTAGATTTTACAGAATATTGTATATCCTAACTTATTAAGTGAAAAGAATACTGAGGAAGAAAAGCTGTGAGGATGAAGGACATGCTTTTTAAAGAAATGTCTAATAATGTCTAATGCAAGTTGAAACAGTGTTTTTTACCTGTCACACTGGAGATTTACTACAGTGATGGTGAGGATATGAGGAAAGGGCGTACCCATGTACTGTTGGTGGGAAAATTAATTTGTACACTAGATTTGGAGGTAAAGAGTAGATACATACAGTACTGATCTGTATTATAGAATTACTTGCACAGGTGCTTAGAGTTATATGTCCAAAAGTCCAAGAATGTTTAATATGATTTGTAAGAGATAAAATGTGGAGATCATCAATGTTGGTTAGTTACAGCTATATAGTAATAGTTTACTGCATTATAAAGAATGGAATAGAACTTTATGAACTGACATGAAGAGATGTTAATAATGATGAGGGAGAAATGCACATAACAATATAGTATGATTATATTGTTTGCAGAAAAACATAAGTGATTATATATTAGCTTGTGTCTAGAAAGATATTTTAGAAGAATACAACGCATTATACCAAACTGTTGGAATCAGGGGCGAGGAAGTAGAAGACATGCACATTTTATCCTCTCTCTTCTAAAGGGTGAGTAAAACAATATATAAAACATAGAAAAGGGCTTCCCTGGTGGCGCAGTGGTTGAGAGTCCGCCTGCCGATGCAGGGGACACGGGTTCATGCCCTGGTCCGGGAGGATCCCACATGCCGCGGAGCGGCTGGGCCTGTGAGCCGTGGCCGCTGAGCCTGCGCGTCCGGAGCCTGTGCTCCGCAACGGGAGAGGCCACGACAGTGAGAGGCCCACGTACATCTTAAAAAAAAAAAAAAACATAGAAAACAAAATAATAGAGAAAAACATTTTTAAAAAGCTTCTGAAACTCTAGACTCCTTCAGTTACAGAGTGTGGGTGGGGGAGTTTTTCCTAGTGTCCAACAGAAAATCTATTAATCAAATCACCACTTTTAGCTGCATCACTGATAGGAGATCAACCCACTTATTTTGGCTTCTTGTTAAAATTGGTGCATGGAATCCTACTAGGGCATTCTAACATCATTTTTCTACTTTTTTCCAGTAGTTCTGGACACTTGAGTATGTTGACAAAAATATAAAATTTGGGGGGAGGAAAAGTCTTAAGTACTTCTTTTTTTTTTTTTAAGTACTTCTATTTTATTTATTTTTTACTCTGTTGGGTCTTCGTTGCTGCTCGTGGGCTTTCTCTAGTTACGGCGAGCGGGGGCTACTCTTCATTCCGGTGCGTGGGCTTCTCATTGCAGTGGCTTCTCTTGCCGCAGAGCATGGGCTCCAGGCACACGGGCTTCAGCAGTTGTGGCGCGCAGCTAAGTAGTTGTGGCGCACAGGCTTAGCTGCTCCGCGGCATGTGGGATCTTCCCAGACCAGGGCTTGAACATGTGTCCCCTGCATTGGCAGGCGGATTCTTAAATACTGTGCCACCAGGGAAGTCCAGTACTTCTATTCATTTATCTAAAAGACAAAAGTTTCTTATTAAGGAATGATATCACAAACCAAATCAAACAGTTCATTGTGTTCTTGTATTTTTAAAAATCAAATACCAGCGTCTGATTCTTGAGTTTCAGTCATTCATTCATTGAATATCATTCAAGAATGGTTAAGAGGTTTGCTTTTAAGTTTGAGAAAAATTACCACTTTTTTCTCATTGTCACAAGTTGTATGTGAATGGTTTATATTTGAACCATTATATTTGAATGGTTACTATGTGACCTGATATATGGAGGTCGTCCCCCCTCCCCCCTCAGGTTTGTAGAAAGTCACTGAGACATTCATTTGTCCTGGAAGAACTGGCCAACACTGAATCAACAAATACTGTGTAACTTTGTAAATTTAGTTTTCAGGGTACTGATGTGTATAAAAAATTAATGCATCAGAACACTTAAAAACTGTTAGATATCTTCCTGGATTCTGAGTTTGATTTAAAAAGATTCATTGATGTTTGGTATTTAATTTTTGGATATTAACTGAACCTCAAAATTTTTTTCTTCCTTTATATGTATTCCCATATGACTGTAGGCATCTATCCTGAACTTAGATCGTGTACATTTTGGGAACTTATTTTAGAAAAGATCTAAGTTTAAAAAATTCTCAATGGACAGACAGAGAAAAGAGGGTCTTTGCCAGCTCCTTTGGGTAAGAAAACTTGAGAATTTTGCAGATACTCTAAAAATGAAGGCCAACAAACCAAGCATATCAAATTGTAAAGTTTTCAAATAACATGATTTGTCATGATTTCTTTCTTTAGACCGCTGTGGTAAGAATGTCATTCCCTCCTCATTTGAATCGCCCTCCCATGGGAATCCCAGCACTCCCACCAGGGATCCCACCCCCACAGTTTCCTGGCTTTCCACCACCTGTACCTCCAGGTAAGTTTGTGGATATGGTTTTTGTTTTTGAAGTGTAGTTGATTTATAGTGTTGTGTTAGTTTCTGGTGCACAGCAAAGTGATTCAGTTATTTATATATATAAACACACACACTGTTTTAGATTCTTTTCCATTATACTTTATTGCAAGATATTGAATATAGTTCCCTGTGATATACAGTAAATCCTTGTTTTTTATCTATGTAATATGTAGTAGTTCATATTTGCTAGTCCCAAACTCCTAATTTCTCTCTCTCCCCGTCCTCCTTTGGTAACCATGTTTGTTTTCTGTGTCTGTGTGTCTGTTTTGTAAATACGTTCATTTGTATCATATTTTTAGATTCTACATGTAAGTGATGTCACATGATATTTGTCTTTCTCTGTCTGACTTCATTTAGTATGATAATCTCTAGGTCCATCCATGTTGCTGCAAATGGCATTATTTCATCCTTTTTTATGGCTGAGTAATATTCCATTGTAAATACATACCACACCTTATTTATCCATTCATCTGTCGATGGACATTTAGATTGCTTCCATGTCTTGGCTAATGTAAATAGTGCTGCTGTGAACACTGGGGTGCACGTATGTTTTGAATTAGAGTTTTCTCCAGATATATGCCCAAGAGTGGGATTGTAGGATCATACGGTAGCTCTGTTTTTAGTTATTTAGGAACCTCCATACCGTTGCTGTAGTGGCTGCACCATTTTACATTCCCACCAGTGATTCTGTGGGTTTTTTTTAACCCATCCTTGTGTCATTGCAATATTAACTTTAGGAAGATGATACATATGTGACTGTTGGTAGAAGAGCTGTTAGCATTCTGGAAATGTGTTGTCTCATTTTCCTATGGTGATAGTTTTCATTTCTGGCTGAGTATCAGACTCATCTGGGAAATTAAAAAGTCTTTATTTAAAAATATAGATAATACATTTATTTTTAAATACTATACATTTTAAATAGTACAGTATTTTTAAACACTATACGTTTTAAAAACTATATGTTCAAAAATCAATCAAAAGGGTATACAGTGGAAAATTTTTCTCACATTCCCATAAGACTTGTTACCGTCCCCTTACTGAAAGGGGGAACAAAGCAGGGTTATTAGTTTCTTCTTTATCCTTTCAGATATTTTTATTTTTCTATCCATTTGTTTTGTTTTATTCTTTTGACACTGATATACAGTAACATCCTATGTATTCTATTCTGCCTTGTTTTTTTTTAATACTTGACAATAAATCTTTCTTTAAATTTATTTATCTTTGGCTGCATTGGGTCTTCGCTGCTGGGCACGGGCATTCTCTAGTTGCGGCGAGCGGGGGCTATTTGTTGTGGTGCGCGGGCTTCTCTCATTGCGGTGGCTTCTCTTATTGCAGACCACGGGCTTTAGGCGCGCAGGCTTCAGTAGTTGTGGCTCATGGGCTCTAGGCACACAGGCTTCAATAGTTGTGGCTCGCGGGCTCTAGAGTGCAGGCTTAGTAGTTGTGGCGCATGGGCTTAGTTGCTCCCCAGCATTTGGGATCTTCCCCGACCAGGGCTCGAACCCATGTCCCCTGCATTGGCAGGCGGATTCTTAACCACTGCGCTGCCAGGGAAATCCTTGACAATAAATCTTGGAGAGCTCTCCAAATAACTGTTTAAAAGCTTCTTCTCTCCAATGTTTTATGAGGTTTAAAAAAAATAAAAAAATTTTTAAGGCGCCACCGCAAGCCACTGAATCAAATCCTCAGAAATTGGGGCTCAGGAGTCTCTTTTCAGCAAGTTCACAGGTGATTCATAGGTATCCATTTAAGCACAGTTAAGAGAACCCACATTTGAGAACCATTATCTTGAGGTTTGTAATTAACATTGGTTTAGGAGAAAGAGTTTTCCTCTGGTTTATGAGTGGTAGTTCACATATTTTTATATTTTGGTGGGGTTGAAAGCATTTCATGCAGAATCAGTTTCCCATCTAAAAGGTAGTATCTAAGAGTCCTCCTTAATCTGCATGTTAGAAGTATTTTCTTTTAACATAGAATCTATGTAATTCAGGCTGAAATGAACAAATGATCTTGTAAACCATCCAGAAGTATTTCTTTTTGAGGAAAGGTCTATTCAGTGACCTGGCTTTAACTATTGGATTATGTGTTTGAAGTTAACAGTGTTTACTAAAGAGCTTGACTGTTGCAGAATCAAAAGTACGTTGCAGTTGGCTCATATGATGGGTTGTTAATTCATAACATGTACATTATAGAGGCTCAGCTTTGGGGGCCTCCTACCCCTAGGTCAAGTACACAGCAGTGTTGAAGTAAGTGAAAAGTCACAAGATAAAAACGGCAAATTTTCTGGGATATCATTTAAAACTTAAGGAATTTGAGGGTAAATCATAATTTTAAAAAATCAGAACAGGGCTTCCCTGGTGGCACAGTGGTTAAGAATCCGCTTGCCAATGCAGGAGACACGGGTTCAAGCCCTGGTCTGGGAAGATCCCACCTGCCACGGAGCAGCTAAGCCCGTGCGCCACAACTACTGAGCCTGTGCTCTAGAGCCCACGAGCCACAACTACTGAGCCCGTGTGCCACAACTACTGAAGCCCGTGTGCCTAGAGCCCATGCTCCCAACAAGAGAAGCCACCACAATGGGAAGCCTGCGTGCCGCAACTAGAGAAAGCCCGTGCACAGCAACGAAACGCAGCCAAAATTAAAAAAAAAAAATCAGAACAACTACTTATGCATATATACTGTGGAGTAGAATGCAGTATTTGTACAAGTTTTTAAGACATTTATGCTTGTAGCTGGCTGTTTTAAGTTGGTCTTTTAGATAATCATGGATGTGTATTTGTTACCCCTTGCTGCCAGGGACCTAGTGTGAACGTTTGAGTACTATCAGTTTATTATTCCATGTAACAATTACTGAATTTTAGTCAGTAACTTAACAGCTCTGTAATGGACTGTAAAGGAATTTCTCCTGAAAATGGCGATTAAGAAAATAATGTTAATAGAAAACCGAAAAAAGTTACTTGTCAACCATCAAACCAATTGATTACTTGAGAAGGATAGTGCCCTGAGCCATTTTCATTTGGGCATCAATATTTGAGGGTGTCCCCATATTTTTTTTCATTAATTTATAGTCTCATAATATCTATTTTTTGATAGTCTTTATTAATAACCATGATACTTTTAGCAAAGTTTGTGTTATTAGAGTTATAGGGAAGAGTAGTTTACTATTTCTGAAGAAATTTTAAGGCATTGGAGATAAAACTTGTTCAGAATCAGGAACGGTGACAATGAAAAAAATCAGTTCCTTACCAGTATATTGGTTTTATAGGAAAGATTTTAAATTCCTTTGAATTTTTTAAAAACACATACTAAATGTAACTTGTTTTCTGATGAACACTATACCAAATTATAAATGGAAGTGGAAGATAAATGGGCTATGTTTCTCTTAAGGCTAATCCTAGTATATCTTTTAAGATGGGTCAGCAGACCTTAAAACCAGATTTTCAGTATTTCTTCTTGTCTGTTTGGTCAGTGCCATACTAATGTGGGCATTTGTTCACAGAGTATTAACGCTATTAAACAATTCTGATTCCATTTGTGATAGCATACAGTATCATTTCTGTTTAGGGAAGCATACTTGAATGATAAATCAGACTTTAGTTACAGCTAACTCATTCATACCTGCATCCTGTGTGCAGCGTCAATACTTGAAAAAAAAAAAAAGTATGCTAAACTAGTATAATAATTCAAGACCACAATACCCATATTCATGTATAATTTTCTTGTGTTGCCTATTAGTGCAATTGAACTCTGAGATAACGTATGTGGCGATCACATTATATATTAAATTAGAAAATATATAAGAAAAAAACATAATTTTTCCTTTAAAAGTATTGCATGCTATAGATTAAAGGAAGTTTCCCCCCCATAGTTCCTGAGCATTCCCTTCCCCAAAGGGGGGGAAGTCTTTCTTATCAGTTTCTGGTGTGTAGCTCTCCAGAGATGTAAAGTATATCCCACTGTGTTTGCTTATGTTTATTCTACCCTACTTTTTTTTTCAGACCTCAGCTGGTATATACACTGTTTACACTTTGTGCATTTTGCCTTTTTTTTTTTTTTTACCGTAGCATTCATAGATCTGTAATGAGCAACAATACATTTTTGTAAATTCTGCATTTCATGAAATTAGTAAGTTGAGGTGGGAACCATACTATTAAACCTTTTAGTAACTATTAAAAAGGAAAAAAAAATTTTTTTTCAAAATGTCTTTTTCTTAAGGTTTTCTTAAATAGAAAGTTTACCTGTGGAAGAGGTGCTGCACAGATTACAGTCGGTAAATGGAGTATTTGCTTTTGTTTTGCAAAGTTAAAAGTGAAAAATTTAGAGTTGATGGTAGTTTTGAGTATCCACCTATTTAAGTGCTCCACATAAATGATCTCAGTAGGCACTCCGAGGAAATAATTACCTCGTTTGAATTGAGGAAACTGAGGCTGAGGTTAAAGAGCTTTCCCAAGTTTGCATAGCTAAAAGTGATAGAACCAAGAATTGAACCCAGGGCTTACCCTGGTGGCGCAGTGGTTGAGAGTCTGCCTGCTGATGCAGGGGACACGGGTTCGTGCCCCAGTCCGGGAAGATCCCACATGCCGTGGAGTGGCTGGGCCCTGAGCCATGGCTGCTGAGCCTGCATGTCCGGAGCCTGTGCTCCGCAATGGGAGGCCCGTGTACCGCAAAAGGAAAAAAAAAAAAGAACCCAAATTTGATTCTGCAGTCTTTTTTTTTTCTATTTTGTACAGTCTTCTGTAGACTTATTGATAAGTATCTAGATTTTCATCTTCTAAAAATTTTGTTTAAAACTGAGGTTATTTTAAATAGGTTATATTGGAAAATAAATGGATAGTTGTTAAGAGTTTATTACCAGTCTTAGATGGACAGTTATCTTAAGTTGATGCTAAATTTGAACTGAAAAGTGATTTCAGAACTTCTTGAGATACTTCTAGAAGCATTTTAAAATTTGTGTTTTAGTAGACAGATCTTTTACTGATTTTACCCTCATTGCAACCTTTTTCTTAGTTCTCAAATGGTAAGATTTCGTCATTAGTTATGTACACAAGGACTGTCAATGTAGCAGCTATTGATTAGTAAACAATTTAGTTGAAAACAAAATTGCAGATTCCAGTAAGATGTCAATAGTGATAGCCCATTGATAGCTGTCTAAAACCCTTAGGGCAGTAGATGCTTGTCTTAGAGATTTTCTCTTTGACAGTGACTGAGATTACTAATCTTATTTTTTTTTTTCATGATTTTTGCTTATATTAAGTAACCAGGAATAACAAGATTCTTCCTAGGTTTCCAGATTAATTTCTTATTTGATGCTTTTGTTTTTTAACTTTCAAAGAATTTATTTTTACCTTTAAAGGAGTCATTAATACCATTGTTCACCTGTAAGCAAATCTGTATGAAAGTTGCTGGTTTTGAGGATGTACTGAACTAGATGAACATGAATTGATAACTATCCACAGCTTTACTCCGTAAGGCAAAAGCAGGCTGTGGTAGTCTTTTTGCTTTTAGAGAGTCTTTTTGCTTGTAAGTTTATTTAGACCAACCTGATAACTATGTTGCTTTTGAAAAATATCCATTAATTTCTCATTTTCATTAATCCTCCATTTCCCCTTAAAAGAACTGTGAGTTGGAAGTACTTATTTGTATGGCATGTAGTTGATATACAATATATATTTGTATATGTAATTATATTCTTAAGATTCATTATGCTTTTTTCTTAGGGACTCCAATGATTCCTGTACCAATGAGCATTATGGCTCCTGCTCAAACTGTAAGTATAACTTTATGGAGGAATTAGGAGTGCCACTGTTTTTAAATCTGAACAACTTTATAAGACCAGATAAATTATTTTAAATATTTAAAAGAATAATAGGAAGGGAATAAGAGCATCCATGTGTATCATACTACTTATTTAAATAAGTATTGTTTTCACTCTATGCATATAAGCACTTGCCCCTAAAATATGCTCCCTAAATAGTTTAGTGATCGCCCTCTTATTCTCTAGACTCTTCATATACTGTTATTTCAAATTTAGACATTGACTCTTTCATCATGCCCTCGTGTCTTGATCCTGGGAAATAGGAGAAGTGATCTGACATGTCTGATTTCTTAAAAGAAAAAAAAGAGGAATGATCTAGCAGAAATCTAAATTTTGAAATGAAAGTTGAATATGTTTCTACTCTTTCCTCCCACCTACCTAATTTTTAGCTTCTTCCAAGTTATTTTTTCTCTGTCCTCTAGTATGGTATATTCAAGCTTTGTAAAGTTTTATTGAAGCCTTTCCTCTGCTGAAGTGTTTCATTATTCAGTCTTATGTCTTGAACTTTAATTCTCTACATTCATAAAAGCTCTGTACACTCTAGGCATCTTAGGTAAGAATGCTAGTATACTGTAACATGTGAATAAATAATAACCCTCTTAAAACATTTATTTAACTAAAAATTTTCTTTGAGTTAATTAGTAAAATACCGGTCTTAATTTATAATTCATTGTGAGGGAGAGTAGGTCTCATTACTTTCAACTGTTTTTCTACCTGTGGGTTTTGAAAAAAGTGGGGAGTATTATTTATATTAAAAGGGTGATGAGGGCTTCCCTGGTGGTGCAGTGGTTGAGAGTCCGCCTGCCGATGCAGGGGACACGGGTTCGTGCCCCGGTCCAGGAGGATCCCACATGCCGCAGAGCGGCTGCGACCGTGAGCCATGGCCACTGGGCCTGCGCGTTTGGAGCCTGGGCTCCGCAACGGGAGAGGCCACAACAGTGAGAGGCCCACGTACCGCAAAAAAAAAAAAAAAAAAAAAAAAAAAGGTGATGAGATGGGAACTACATGAACAAATAGGAATCTGCTGTGAGGCAGACCAAGGGGGAATCCAGCTTTTCTTGCGTTGGACATTCATTGGGAAACATTTATTGGGAAACCTCCATATGACAGGTACTCTTACCCTCTGCATTTTAGCCTAGGAAAAGGCAGCTCTCCCAGTTCACCACTTCAGTGCCTACTGTGGATGTTTTGCTCAATTCAATTTCAAATACAAAGATGAATAAGACTATTTCTTTCCTCTGGGAAGTTGAATGTTATGAAGGGAAAATAAGGTAGAAACACAAGTAACTGAGAAAAGGTAAACTTTAAGTGTGGGGAGGGTGCTATGGGAGTATTTGAATATTCTACAAGAAAATTAGCAGGAATAATTGCAATTTCCTTTTATATGAATGCAGAGATTTACGATGTCTTAAATATTTAAGAATTGTCTTAAACATAAGAAAATTTCTTTCCAGGTTGTTTTTTTTTGTTTTTAATAAATTTATTTATTCATTTATTTCTGCCTGCATTGGGTCTTCATCGCTGCGCACGGGCTTTCTCTAATTTTAGTGAGCAGGGGTTACTCTTCGTTGCGGTGCACAGGCTTCTCATTGCGGTGGCTTCTCTTATTGCGGAGCATGGGCTCTAGGCCCGTGGACTTCGGTAGTTGTGGCATGTGAGCTCAGTAGTTGTGGCTCACGGGCTCTAAAGCGCAGGCTCAGTAGTTGTGGTGCACGGGCTTAGTTGCTCTGTGGCACGTGGGATCTTCCCAGATCAGGGTTCGAACCCGTGTCCCCCGCATTGGCAGGCAGATTCTTAACCACTGAGCCACCAGGGAAGCCCTCCAAGTTGTCTTGAAAAGAAAGGTAATCCAATAGTGGAACTTTACTTGTCATGAATAAGTTCATGTTAATGAAAAATGTGCTTTGGGAGTTTTAGATTAAGTATGTAGAACCTGTAATGGTGATGTGCTATATATTTAATACTTTAAAATTGATGTCTTTAGCCTAATGTTATTACATTAAGCATGATAGCAAATTTAATTGCAAGTTCCAATTTTATTGTCTTTCATCACTTAGGTCTTAGTACCGACTGTGTCCATGGTTGGAAAACATTTGGGAGCACGGAAGGATCATCCAGGCTTGAAGGCTAAAGAAAATGATGAAAACTGTGGTCCCACTACTACAGTTTTCGTTGGCAACATCTCTGAAAAAGCCTCAGACATGCTTATAAGACAGCTCCTTGCTGTAAGTTAAACTGTTTATTTTTCATTTAAAAATTTTTTTGTTATAAATTTCAAACTAAAGAAAAATTAGCAAGAGGGCTCTGAATAATTTCCTCGTTTATATTTTGAAAAGTTTCAGTCCTGCAGAAAAGTTAAATGAATTAAATAGTGAACACCCTTGTAACACATTTTGTCATATTTACACACTCTCTTTGCGTGCGTGCGCACACACACACCCCCTCGATTTGTTTTTCTTCTGAGTAATTTCAGAGTAAGTTGTGACATTACATTTCACCTTTGAATACTTCTTATATTTCCTAAGATCAAGGATATTCTCCTACATTTTCACAAAACCATTATCACACTTAGGAAATTTAAGGCTGATATAGTATTGTTAATTAAAATACATATAGTTCATATTTAATTTTTCCAGTAATTTCCAGTCAGGGATATATATATATATATATATTGCACTTATTTTTATTATTATTACTATTACTATTATTATTATTATTTTGGCGGTACGCGGGCCTCTCACTGCTGTGGCCTCTCCCGTTGCGGAGCGCAACAGGCTCCGGACGTGCAGGCTCAGCGGCCATGGCCCACGGGCCCAGCCACTTGGCGGCATGTGGGGTCCTCCCGGACCGGGGCACAAACCCGCGTCCCCTGCATCGGCAGGTGGACTCTCAACCACTGCGCCACCAGGGAGGCCCTTTTTTATTATTATTTTAAAAAAATATTTATTTGGCTGCACTGGGTCTTAGTTGTGGCATGCGGGATCTTTTTCGTTGTGGCATGTAGGCTCTTAGTTGTGGCATGCAGGATCTAGTTCCCTGACCAGGGATCAAACCGGGCCCTCCTGCATTGGGCGTGCTCAGTCTTAACTACCAGACAACCAGGGAAGTCCCTATACATTGCAGTTAATTGTCATGTTTCTTTAGACATTTCCTTTATTGTAGAACAGTTCCCTGCCTCTTTTTGTTTGCTTGTTTTTGTCTTTCATGACATTGATGTTTTTGAAGCGCCTGGGTCTTTTGCAGAATGTCTCTCCCAATTTGAATTTGATTGATTGCTCATAGTTAGATTCAGAGTAAGCATTCTTTGTAAGAGTGGTTCATGGGTGGTGCATTGTTTTCAGGTGCAGCATAGCAAGAGACGTACCACGTCTCTTGGTCCCATTTTTGGTGGTATTAAGTTTAATTACTTGGTTAAGGTGGTCAGCTCTCTCCATTGTAATGGTACCTTTAGTCCCTTTTTCTCTAATAAGTAACCTCTGGGTTAGTATTTGAGGACTATGTGAGTCCTTTTCTTTAGCCGCCTTTAAACAATAATTTTAGCATCTAATTGTGATTGATTGACTCCTTTTGCAGTTTTTATTCTGAGCATATATAAGTTTTTTTGACTTGGTCATTGATTTTCCTTTTTCTCTTAGTTTTAAAAATTTATCCTGGTGCTACATGCACATTTTTTTTAAAGCACTTTTTTTTGGCTGCGTTGGGTCTTTGTTGCTGCTCGCGAGCTTTCTCTAGTTGCTGCGAGTAGGGCCTACTCTCCATCGCAGTGCACGGGTTTCTCATTGCAGTGGCTTCTCTTGTTGTGGAGCATGGGCTCTAGGCATGCAGGCTCAGTAGTTGTGGTTCACAGGCTTAGTTACTTTGCAGCATGTGGGATCTTCCCGGAACAGGGATGGAAGCCGTGTCACCTGCATTGGCAGGTGGATTCTTAACCACTGCGCCACCAGCGAAGTCCCTACGTGCACGCTGTAAGTGAAAAAATACTGAATGATTTTTTAAAATACATTAATATTCGGCTGCATTGGGTCTTCATTGCTGCGCACGGGCTTTCTCTAGTTGCGGCGAGCGGGGGCTACTCTTTTGCCGCAGTACACGGGCTTCTCGTTTCGGTGGCTTCTCTTGTTGAGGAGCACGAGCTCTAGGCATGCGGGCTTCAGTAGTTGTGGTGTGTGGGCTCAGTAGTTGTGGCTTGTGGACTTAGTTGCTCCGCAGCACATGGGATCTTCCCGGACCAGGGCTTGAACCTATGTCCCTTGCATTAGCAGACAGATTCTTAACCACTGCGCCACCAGGGAAGTAAGTCCCTGAATGATTTTTTTAATGAAAAATAACACTGTCCATACTCCCTCCCTCCATAATCTCCACTGTGTTGAGAAGTTATTTTAAAATCTTTTCCTTCTTCATTTTATCAGTAACGTACATATTGCCAGTTCTGTTTTATAAATCATGTGATCCTTGCTTTAAAAAGTGTTTTAAAAAAGGCGTTTAGAAAATAAACACAAAACCTAGCTTAGTCAGATCTTAATATTTTGTGATACTAGCTTCAGATTTTTATCCCAAAGAAACAAAACATGAAGGTTCTAATTCCCATTTCTTCTTCCACAGAGGTAATAACCAGAGGTAATCCACTATCCTAAGTTTGGTGTTTATCATTCCTGTCCATATTTTTTACTTTAATTATATATTTATGTAAATAAACATTTATAATTTGTAAGTTTTAGTTCTGTATTCCTCCACAATTTGCTTTTTTCACCCAGCCTATATGTAGTTTATTTATTTTTCACTGTTATATACCATTGCATTATAGAACTATGCCATAAATGGTCAAATTTTTTTACTGATGGTCATATGGATTGTTTTCCTTTTTTTGATATTATGTTTTGCTATATAATTAGTGGTAATAGTGCGTCTTCCTAGGTGAGCATGAAAGAAATTCTGTCATGTATTCTCTTAGAAGTGGAATTTCTGAATCATGGGGCATGCTTATCTACACTTTTACAAGATGATGCCATTTTTTTCCCAAAGTAGAACATTGGGAGGACATTTTTTAAGACATCTTTATTGAGATATAATTTACATACCATAAAGTTCACCCTTTTATAATATACAGTTCAGTGGCTTTTAGTATTTTCAGAAGGTTGTGCAGACATCACCACTGTCTAATTCCTGAACATTTTTACCACCCCAAATAGAAACCCTGTACCCATTAACAATGCTTCCCATTTTCTCCTCCCCGAGCCTCTGGCAGCCGCTATTGCACCTTCTGTCTGTGGATTTGCCTATTCTGGGCATTTTATGTAAATGGAATTTTAGAATATGTGGCTTTTTGTGTGTTGTCTTCTTTCACTTAGCATAATGTTTTCAAGGTTCATCTGTAGTGTAGCTTGTTAGCAGTACTTTGTTCCTTTTTATGGCCAGAATATTCCATTTAATGGATGTACCACCTTTTGTTTATCCGTCCATCAGTTGATGGACAATTGGATTGTTTCCACTTCGTTATTATGAATAATAATGCTGTGAATATTTGTGTACAAGTTTTTGTGTGGACATCTGTGTATGTTTTCAGTTTGAAACATCCCTTTTTAAAACTGTTGTTGATTTATATATGCAGCAGAGTGTTTTTTAAGCTATCTTTGGATTCCTGAATTTCTCTCTTCTATTTCTCTTTCACTTTTAAGGCTTTACTTAGATGTCTGGTGATCCTTGATTGTCCATATTTAAGAGTTAGGGATTAAAAGGCTTTTTGTGTGTGTAAGCTGAACTTGTAAAATGTTGGGCATCTTTGTAGGGTAATCTAAATGGCAGCCAGAGGTTTTAAATGTTAATCCGTGGGGTCTTTTCTTTGAGGCTGGTTGGTTTCTCTAGAAAATTTCCAATTTTATGCCTAGTGAGTTTATGATTGGCTGCCTGTATGAGGTTGCAGATGCAGGACTGAGTTCAAGCACTTCTTATACCTTTACTTTCTTCCCTTCTTACTCACTCTGTATCTCGTACAGATCTTTCAGATCTGGTGCTCCACATCCCAAGCTTGTTCTGTTCACTTTCTTCAGACTGTAAGTCTTCAGGCTATCTTCTCTGGGGGTAGGGATAGGGTAGTTGCTTGAAACCTCTGAGGCTTTGATTATTCCATATTTGTATTGTCAGGCAAGAACCTATTTTTATTCAGCTTCACACTTAAGCCCATTCTCCCCTGTACCTTCCCCCCCAGTCTGGATCCACTGGGTTTTGTAGAATCAGTTAGCTTAATTCTTATCGGTATCTGCTTCTGGAGACACTTGGTGTCATAGCTTTCTTTGCTCTACTGAATGAGTTATTATCCATCCATTTATCTTTTGTCTTTGCAAAATTTTATTGAATTCTGCTGCTGTTCCCTCATGCTATGTTTGACCTTACGGACAATTTTCTTTTTCTTTGTTTTTGCGGGGGGGTGCGCTGCATTGGGTCTTCGTTGCTACGCGCTGGCTTTCTCTAGTTGTGGAGAGTGGGGGCTTATTGCAGTAGCTTCTCTTGTTGCGGAGCACGGGCTCTACGAGAGCGTGCCTTCAATAGTTGCAGCACACGAGCTCAGTAGTTGCGACACACGGTCCCTAGAGCTCACGGGCTTCAGTAGTTGTGGCTCGCGGGCTCTAGAGTGCAGGTTCAGTAGTGGCACATGGGCTTAGTTGCTCCGCCGATCTTCCTGGACCAGGACTCAAACCCGTGTCCCCTGCATTGGCAGGGGGATTCTTTTTTTTTTTTAATTTATTTATTTTTATTTTTGGCTGTGTTGGGTCTTCATAGCTGCGCGTGGGCTTTCTCTAGTTGCAGCGAGCAGGGACTACTCTACATTGCGCTGACTTCTCATTGCAGTGGTTTCTCTTGTTGCGGAGCACAGGCTCTAGGTGGGCAGGCTTCAGTAGTTGTGGCTCGCGGGCTCTAGAGTGCAGGTTCAGTAGTGGCACATGGGCTTAGTTGCTCCGCCGATCTTCCTGGACCAGGACTCAAACCCGTGTCCCCTGCATTGGCAGGCAGATTCTTAACCACTGTGCTGCTAGGGAAGCCCTGGGAAATTTTCTTTTATATATATATATATATATATATATATATATATATGTAAATTATTTTATTTTATTTATTTATTTTTTGACCACGCTGCACAGTATGTGGGATCTTAGTTCTTCAACCAGGGATCAAACCCTCTCACCCTGCAGTGGAAGCGTGGAGTCTTAACCATTGGACTGCCAGGGAAGTCCCAGTTCTTTGACTATCATTTTAGTAATTTCTCTGAAGGGAAAGATATTTCCCTTCAGAGAAAACTCCACTTATTTCTCAGCTTTGAGAGGCAATCTTCAGTTATTATTTTCCACAAAACTTTTTTTAAACCTTCGTTTTTACTTTAATAATTAGAACTAATATTTAAGAACTTTAGAAGTAAACAAAGTGTAACAATATCCCACCCTTCAGACAACCTGCCCCATTAACATTCTGGAGTATTTCTGATCACTTTATGGAAATTTTTTTTCTTTACATAGTTAAAAATTTTACTGTATATCTGCAATTTCATGGTTCAAGGTATTTTTGCATCCCATGTCAAGCATTTCCCTGTGTCATTAAAAATCTTTATAATATATACATGGGTTTTAAAACAGAGTCTTTATGAGCTCAATATTTACTGAAATTTATTATAGTTTAACTATTATAATATTTGGGCATTTTGGTTTTATATATATGTTTGTAGGATAAATACAACTGTAAAGTGTCTAATTTATTGAAAGGTAGGCACTTTTCTACAAATAAGAATCAGTAAGATTTTATATTTTCCTCTAAAATGATTTATTGTATGTTTCTTTCATATAGTAGGTTTCTGGGAATTGCAAAATTTAGTTGCTGACAAGATTTTTTTTTTTTAACTTCTATTTATTTCTAGCGGGAATATAGTTGTGCTCTTATTTGCATGATAAATTAGCTTAGGTGGTAAAGATCTTTGTTTGTTTTCTTTTACAGAAATGTGGCTTGGTTTTGAGCTGGAAGAGAGTACAAGGAGCGTCTGGAAAACTTCAAGGTAGGTAAATTTTTCCTTATTTATTGAGATCATCTTAACCTGTGTGCATAAGTACATTTGCATTTACTCTCATTGTCCTTAACCATAGGAGTGTTTTACTAGCACTCTGTCTTCACTCTTTAATAGGATTTAAAGGCATTTGGGAAGATGTTGGCTGAGAGTTGAGATGAGAAAGTAGAAAAGGATAACGTGAAGGAGGTAGGAGAGGGAAAAAAATTATTCAGACTAACTGGTTTCTTATAAGATTACTTTAAGAAGTCCTTTTTGTTTCAGAGCAGGAGTGTATGATCAAGATGGAACAATTAGGACTTAGGAAGAAAGTAGAAGAGATGATGAGATAACCTCTTAGTCTTGAAAGCAGACTGTTCTTTTCATACTAGTTGGTAGAGACACTTGTTTTTTGGGGTTTTTTTTTTTTGTGGTACGCAGGCCTCTCACTGTTGTGGCCTCTCCCGTTGCGGAGCACAGGCTCCGGACGCGCAGGCTCAGCAGCCATGGCTCACGGGCCTAGCCGCTCCGGGGCACGAACCCGTGTCCCCTGCATCGGCAGGCAGACTGTCAACCACTGCGCCACCAGGGAAGCCCCATTTCCCCTGTTTTTGTTTTCTCTTTTTTCTTTTGGTTGTTTGAGGGTACTAAAAATGAAATCCGTATCAAAGGTAATTGCAGGAAAGGGAGGAGTGACAAAATAAATAATCCCTGTATTATAATGTTTGGTCTGTAATGATTTCAGTTTTTCATAAATATTTTTCATCTTTCATAATTGTATTGATATTTCACTAATTTTTTACATCCATTGCTAGCCTTTGGATTCTGTGAGTATAAGGAGCCTGAATCAACCCTCCGTGCTCTCAGGTTATTGCATGACCTGCAGATAGGAGAGAAGAAGCTACTTGTTAAAGTTGATGCAAAGACAAAGGCACAACTGGATGAATGGAAAGCAAAGAAGAAAGCTTCTAATGGGGTATGTTTTTTATAGCATTGCCTTCTCTAGGCCAGCTTTGCTCTTTCAGTGTAAATACTTCTCATTATAAAAAATCTAATACGGGGCTTCACAAGATCATCAAAAGGGTGTTTTTATAGTTTATAGTTACTTTAAGTCTTTTATCTACCCATAGTGGGTGGATGACTGTTGGTTTGCTTGTTCCAGGTTGGGATGAAGGTAGTAAGGGAGGCTGGACAAGGTTAACTTGCCAGAGAAAACACTGGTACAGACTATTCCAAACAGAGCTAATTCATTAAGGCAGCTTTTAAGTAAGTACAAAATATATTTCAACCTACAAAATTTTTATTAGTTGCCCTCTCGTTTAGAAGTACACAGGTTCTAAAATGAATGAAAATAAGTCTTATTGCTGTCATCTGGTGGTGGCTCTATCAAGTGAAGCTAAAGTAAAGGAAATTTTTGTATGCTGTGTTGTAATGTATACATTATTATTCCCTCTCAACAAAAGCAAAAAATAGCTAAAACCCGAGTGTATATTTCCTTGTTTTCCCTTCCTAGTTCCTTTTGACACATCAAGCTGAACAGATCTAAAATAGATTGATTGTTACCTTTCTGTCTCTATAAAAACAAAACAGCCTTTTTGCTCTCTTCAGGCTTTTCACTATCATTCAAAGTAGAGATAGGTTTCTTGGTTCCACCACTCCCTCCTTTACAAAAACATTGTAAAAAAAATTCATAAAAATAGAGCAACCTATAAAGAAGATGTTAAGTATCACCCATAATTCTATCATCATTAGTAAGCACTGTAGACATTTTTGTTACATATTCTTCCAGGCATTTTTCTCTGTATAGGTGAGTATAGTTTTAATTGGAATATGTGAGTTTATTTTTCTTTTATAAATGAAGGATTGAATTCTGAAGTATTATTTTGTAAACAGCTTTTTTTTCACTTAATCTTGTCTTTCTCTGGATTTTTAATAGTATTTTAACTGATTTATCTACATTGTTTTCTTCTCATCTGCCTGTTACAGTACTGCCCTATATTTCTAAAACATAAGTATAATTATGTCAGCCCCCTGCTCATGCATCCTAATGGTTTTGAATTTCTCACAGTGTAAAGCCCATATTCTCATCCAAGGCTTGCTCCAGTCTACCTTTCTAGCTTTCTCCATCAATTCCCTTCATGTGTCAGTCATGTATCCCTACAAACTCCTTTGTGCTTTGATGTCCTTGTTGCTCATCCGAGCTCCCTGTTGAATTCTATCCATGTAGTTAAAATGTTTCTTGATTCATATAGCTGACATCAGTCCTAGATTCCTCTCAGGCAGAAGTAAATCCTCTCTTCTCATATAAAACAGGATTTTACTGTTGTTACATCAGTCTGCTTTTGTAATATGTATTGTTTGTATCGCTCTCTCACAGCTCCTTGTACCCTGTTTCATTCCCGTATCCCGCATTCTCTGATTATAAGGTAGACAGGACAATAAATTCACAGACTATGTTTTTTCATCTTGTACCTCCACAGAACCTGGGTTAAGGTCTTGCTCATTACAAGAATGGGGAGAGCATTTATTATAACAGTTGCAATTACGTTGCTCACCTGGTAATCTTACTGTCTTTCCCTTAAAAGGAAGTAACACAATTTACACTCCAGAGAAATTGTATTTTATCTCATATGAGCACTGTTGCCTGTCATACCAGTAAAACCTCAAAAAAGCCAACTGTCTGCAGCAAGACTTCTTAGATTTTCCTTGCTGTGATAACTGAATTCTTTTTTAAAATAAAGCATGCATTCAATGTCTTCAAAGTTTTTTATATAATTCCCTGGATTCATTGTTTTACTGAGCTTGAAATTTAGCTTGTGAGGCGGTTTAAGTGGTGGCATTTGCAGGTGGTGTTCTCTGAGCATGAAGTGAGTGAATCTGTATAGTTACGTAATAAATAAGGAAATGTATAATCATGTGACTTTGATTTATTTTGTAATCATCACTAATAAGAGGAATCACAATTGAAATCTGTTTATATTTTTCTTCAAGAATGGAATTGAAGCCACCTCCAATAAAAACAGAACGGTTATTTCAAATAAAATGAAATTTTAAAAATTAACAGACATGACTTCTGGGTGTGTTTGGCATGGCCCAGAGGTACTTAAAGTCATTAAACAAACATGGTATATTTTCTTCGAGTGTTGATCTTACTCAACAATACTGGTAAAATGAAAATGTTGAGCAATTCTGTCAGTTAAAAATTTTTTTCAAACAGCTTAAGCAAATATAAGTATATTGTGGTGTAGATTGCAGGTTTGTCATGATTTTTCAGGGTAAGATGTGAAAGTATACTTGTTCTTTCTCTTTTATTGTCAATTTATTGGAGAAATTTAGAAAATAGTGACTTAAAGTAGGTGACATGAGAATGAGACATTGAGAAACTTGTATGCTACCTATCCAGACATTTTCCTGATTCCCAGACAGAAGAAAAAATACTATTAGTTGTATAGTTCTCCAATTGAAAAAGAACCACGAGTTTGGCTAGAAAGAGAGATTTTTCCTGACCCAGAATTTTAAGAGGAATTATATGCCTTGAGTAGTAGCTTGATTAAAAGCTTTTTTTTGGATTTTGCAGAATTTGTAGAAGCAACTTTTATGACATTTAGTAAAAGTGTTTCATTTGGGGTAGCCACGCTGATCTAGTCCTTGTCCTGTTGCTTTCTGGTTGTTCAGCAGTAGTGGTATAGGAGTAGAGATATTTGCTTGATCGTCACAGATAGTTCTTGTTAATCACACATTCAAGAATGAACTCTGCCAAGTGGTGGAAGTACAAATAATCTTTGGAAAGAGCTGCTTGCTTTACATTTTAATTGAGGACAGATCAGATGCTGCAGGTAGGAACATCTTCACATCTTTGCCTGGAAATTAGTCTGGTTGAATCTACATTTTCTCAAAAGAAAGAACTGCATTTGCTTAGTTCCCAAAGAAGTTCTTGTTTTGAACTCTAGAGGTCAGTGCCAAAGAGTGAGTCTAGTAGAGCTGCTTTCTAACTCTCCAGCTAGCAGCTTTACTATGGAAGCTTTTAATTCCTCTGAAAAGAGCCAAATAGGTGGGCCATGTAAACATCTCAGATATTCAGTTGATTTCTTTGATCCTCTTGTACTTCCAAACCCTTCACTTTTTGCTGCTCAGTATTACTGAATGTGCTTTCTGTTTCTGAAGTAGAAGAAAAAACTGGAAATCGGGAAACTGTCTGTATGGTTCAGGACCCAGAGGTAGAGTTTAAGTTGAAACTCAAAATAACTTTTCCTTCCATGGTATATATTGCTACTTTTGTTTTTCTTACATTAACAATTGATTAAGAGATTTGGGCTCATAAGCTTTCCTTCTAAAAATGTACATTTTCTCTATAGATCAAGGGGCAGTAGTCATTTGTAAGGTGGTGTGAACTAGTTCATTCCAAATGCTTTACTTCTAATTTAGGTAAGACCAGCTATACTAACTTTAAGTTTTGGTTTAGGATGATGGTGGTAGGGAATTTAGGGGCTATGAGTATTTTTAGTTGAGTAAGCCTTTGGATTTATAACCCCACCTCAATCCTTATGCTTAAAAAAAGCATGGAGATGTAGAGGGTTCATGGAAAGAAATTTAGAATGTAGGAAAAATGCTAAAGACACACTGGATGTTCCCTCATGAGGTATATTTTCATAATAAAGAATTTAGGTCTCAACAGCTGAGTATTTGGGTTGAAATAGCCATATATATCTCAGGACCTACGGTTTCAGTGACAAGTTACTGGTGGTTTAATTCTTTCATTTAAAACCTTTGGAGAAGCAGAGTATCACTGAAGGGATTTTAGTGAAAGCTGCATAAAGACCTTATTGTGATATGTTATTGATTTAGAATAAGAAAGGAACACATCACCACAATTTTAGTTTACAATATTCTTGGTAAATAATGTAAACAATTTAATTACAGTCCTTGGTTAAAGCATCTCTTCTTTATCCCAGATGCCAAGTAGAAAGTTGGTTACAAGAATATTAGATGAAGAGGCAGGTTTGAGAAAGTAAAGAGTGGTTAGTTTTATAATATCACATTTAATGCCTTAACGTGAAAGTTGTCTCTATCATAACCTTCTCTTACCCTGTATTGTTAAATGCTTAAGGGCAAGTTATTTTTTTAATTTTGAATTTTGTACCATCTAACATAGTATCTTGCATGGGGTAGGCTCTTAAGAGTTTGTTGAGCAAATTTAAGAAATAAATTTCTTAAATAAATAAACTAAGATCCCATACGCACAGCATATGGGATCTTAGTTCCCCGATCAGGGATCAAACCCGCGCTCCCTACAGTGGAAGTGCAGAGTCTTAACCACTGGACCGCCAGGGAAGTCGCTGTTTTTGTTTATTTTAAATGGTGGCTACCATAGTGTACATAAAATTGTATTTTGCTTTTTTCATGTAATAAAGTTTTCAACTTTGAATGAGTTATTCAGTAAACATCATTAGTCTGTGCAGGTATTGAGCAAGACAGTCTGAAAAATTGTGAAAGCTTTGCAGATGTGTAGTACTCTAGCCCTGTGATTTCAGTCTTTCTGTAGCTGGTTAGGGGTCAGAATGTTAACTATCAAGGGTAGAAAGGAAAAGAAAATCGTAAAGTACAGTGTATCGAAGGAAAAAACAATAAAACAAATGAAGTTTAGTTTTGTGAAGTTAGGAATAAATCCAAATCTGCATTTAATAGGACTGCAGAGGTGTTTGGGAGAAAACATGTTTGTTTTGTGTACTAACTTGTTTTAGAATGATTTTGATTTTCTTGTTTGATTTCCCCCTTCCCTCTCCTGAATCTGCCTTGTTTTTTTTAAGAATGCCAGGCCAGAAACTGTCACTAATGATGACGAAGAAGCCTTAGATGAAGAAACAAAGAGAAGAGATCAGATGATCAAAGGGGCCATTGAAGTTTTAATACGGGAATACTCCAGTGAGCTCAATGCCCCTTCGCAAGAATCTGACTCTCACCCCAGGAAGAAGAAGAAGGAAAAGAAGGAGGACGTATGTGTTACTGATTTCTGACAACAGAGTCATTCCTACAGTTTACATTTTGTACTGTCACTCTTGTGCTTTCATTATTTCCAACTTCTGAGGGGAAAGTAGAATGACTAGCGTTTATAACAATATACTGTTAAGGCTAATTTGACCATGTTTTACCAACTTCCTAATTTTTTTTACCACAATGTTCCTGTTTCGCATGTTTGAAATGCAGTGACATGGAAGCTTGTGCATATTTGTGGATTCATTAAGTAAGGGGAAAAAAAACCCCCCAGACTTGAGTGATGAATAGGAACTGATATTAAGGGACAAAGTAAGATTTTTTTTCCCCCTTTTGTCACAAAGGGGTTGGCCTTGTTTTGCCTTACTCCCTTATTATTTTTCTTCTGTCTCTGCTCCAAGCGGGATACCAGGTCTCATTCAGTGAGGATTTTGACCCATTTTCAAATTTTTAGCCACCTTGCCTTATAAGCCACATCTCATTTCCTTCCATGGACAGTAGTGCTATTGGCCTTATAACTGGAGTACTATGAAAGAACATCATGAGATGAAACACTCCTCCCCAGTGTATTATATCATCACCTACTTTTGTCATCCTAAGCTAATTGAACAATAGGGAGTCCAGGTTGAGAGAAAATGTTTGGTTTTCTTATATTCATTTAATTTGAATATACTTAGAGAAATTATAGGGAGTGTTCTTTAAAAATATTGAAAGTGTATTATATGAATGGATTGTATATGCCTTGGAAAAGTAGTACTATGAAACATATATTGTGATTTAATATCAAGGGGTAGTTATAGTTCATACTGTTTTGCATTTTATTGCCTTATTAGTCCATCTTCAGTTTTCTTCGTGGCCAGATACATCAGATACATTTTCTTTTTTTTATATAAATTTATTTATTACTTATTTTTGGCTGCATTGGGTCTTTGTTGTTGCGTGCGGCTTTCTCTAGTTGCGTCAAGTGGGGGCTACTCTTCGTTGTGCAGCTCGGGCTCTAGGTGCACGGGCTTCAGTACTTGTGGCTCGTGGGCTCTAGAGCGCAGGCTCAGTAGTTGTGGTGCACGGGCTTAGTTGCTCCATGGCATGTGGGATTTTCCCGGACCAGGGCTCGAACCCGTGTTCCCTGCATTGGCAGGCGGATTCCCAACCACTGCGCCACCAGGGAAGCCTCAGATACATTTTTATTACTTGGCTTGTTCTTCCTCATGGGGCCATAAGAACCTGTCTAGTGAACTGCCAATCACTGGGAATGGTAATTGGTAAGAGTCAGTCAGGTATAGGGTAATTAAGACCTGTAGGGTTTGTTCTTCCTCTTCCCCCATTAATGGCAAAGGAGAAAATAATTTGACATATTTGTCTGATACGGGTTGGGAGGAGAGAATCCAAGGAATTCTGCTCTATGGCAGGAATTACGGGTAAATTTTGTTGTTATGATTGTTTCCTCTGTCTTGGAAGGAATCAAGGAAGAAGCACTGCTAGTGCGAGACCCTCCTTATTCCACTGGTTGGGGGTGTTGGAGGGAGAGGAAGTGGTGGGTCATGGGAGGGGTTATAGAGTGAGTGAAATCTTTTTTATTATCAAGTAATTTGAAATCAAGAAAATTACAGAAATCTTGCTTACAGTATAAACATAGAAAATTGTTTTTCAGAGTAATATGAACGCTTATTTGTTTGTTTTAATCTTTGTGGATTTTTCCGCAGATTTTTCGCAGATTTCCAGTGGCCCCACTGATCCCTTATCCACTCATCACTAAGGTTAGTTTACATTATAGACTTTGGCAATAACTTACGTTTACTGCTAATTGCCAGATTTGTGATTCTTGTCTCTCTAACTCTTTACTATTTAACTTAGATTGTTGGATTTGTTACTACATAAGTTTTTTATTTACTCCTGTCTTTTGTAAAACCTGTACAGAAAAAAAAACCTGTACAGAACATCTAACCTTTAATTTCTGTCTGTATCAGTGTAGATTGATCATTATGCATTCCCACCTGTCCCCCTTGTCTTTTAGGAGGATATAAATGCTATAGAAATGGAAGAAGACAAAAGAGACCTGATATCCCGAGAGATCAGCAAATTCAGAGACACACACAAGGTAGTATTCTTGTTTTTTTCACTTGATACCAATCTAGACTTTTTACAGAATCCAAAGCAAACAGACAAAAAAAGAAAAATCAACCTTACAGTAGAATATAATTTTAAATGCTTTTTATATAGGTTTAATTGATATTTAGATAGAAACAAAGAAACAGAAGACCATTACCATATTAGTGTTGTCCTTGGCATATTGTACGTAGCTTTTTCAGTTACTGACTACTCTGCAGTCATCTCACTTTAATATGAATAAAAGCTAGTTTTATTTTTAGATTTCAACATAAACATCAAGGTCAGATTTAAACTAGATTCAAGGGGGCAGCAGAATAACATACACTGTAGTGTATTTCTGGGGGCAGTTATTTAACTTAATCTTAGGAAAACCTTTTCTTTAGAGCTGAGATTAAAATTTAAGATTATATTTGTATAGATTTGAGAGGGGGAGATTTTAAAAAGTAGGTCAGTGGTTACCAGACTTACCAAATTTTAGATGCATGGAAGAACTGTAAATTCCCATAAAGCTAATCTATTCATTGACCCCCACCATTATGATAGAGATCATATGGTGACTAATGCAAGATGAAACTCTCAGCTTGGAAAGTAACAAGGAATAGGATGTAAGTATGAGCTTCTGTTTTTTATTATATTTATGGATGCCCCCTCAGAAAAATATGCAAAGGGGTAACTGGCTTGGAAATGGGTATTTGTTCATAGTAAATCCCACTCACGAGTTTTGCCTATTGAAAGCTTCTCTCAATGACAGTGCATCTGTGAATGTTCCCTGGTGTTGAAGGTGATGCTTATGGACGGTGAAATGCAAACACTGCGTGAAATGTATTTTGATGTTAGAGATAATAAGATGTTACTGGTTCTTTCCTAAGATTGAGTGACCTTTAACTCAGTGAGATGTTAAATGTTCATTTTTTCTTTTATTTAATCTTACTTTTTCTTATAGCTTTCGAAATCCCATGTTGACAATTAATGCCATCGAATCGATGCTGCTGAACACATTATATCATGATGCCGAGCCCTAGCTCACATACACAGGGCCTTTTCAGGAATTAAGTATGTCTAAAAGCACAACTGTAGTTCTCCCAGATTAATTTTGAGAGTTAAAAAGTTAGTCCATGGAAGTCATTTTAGAGGAATGCTTTTGGTTAGGTTCAGTACTCAAAATTTTCTGAGCAAGCTTGAAAATGGTATACAGTGTGTGTGTGGTTTACCCCCTTTTATTTGTTAAATCCTGTCATGTCATTGGTAAAGTATAAGGAAATCATGTTTTAAAAAATTAATTCAAAAGGTAATTGCTTCAGAGTTTGAGAAGCTGTCAGGCCTTTGACTGCCTTACACGTATTTCACTGTGGGGAGAATGTTTTGAATTTCCAAAATGTGTTTTAAAAATAAAAATCAAAGTGAAAAAGAAAAACAGTTTTTTTTATTGGGTGGTATGGTTAAAGGGGATATTTGAAACTTCGGTAACAAAAATTGAGCTCAGTGAACCTTTGCATGTTTTGGAATGAGTTTATTAAATAACCACAGACTGTCAGGGTATCAGCGTGGCAGGGGGCGTCCATTTACAGCACGGACGAGTCTGAAGAGAGAATAAGGTAAGATTTATGATTTTTTTTTTTTCTGTCCTTTCCTCTTCATTATTTCACTACTTTCTTATGTCTTTTTAGACCACCTCATTTTCTCTTTCTCCAGTCTTTGTCTTAAAAAATATATACGTGTGTGTGTGTATCTATTTACTGCATACATAATCTAATATAATCTTTTAGAATTGCATTTAATATGGACAAGATTCACTCACTTTTTCATTTACTTAGAACAAAACTTTTGAAATGAGTTCTAAACAAATCATTTACATAAGTGGAACTATACATTTAAGAAATAAGTAGTGTAGTGAATAGGCAAGCATAAAACAATTGAGGGACTCTACAAAAGAAATTATTATTGGAACAGCTAAAATAATCTGTAAGTATTTATTATCTCAGAAATAAACAAATTTCTTTATAAGTGTATGACACTGAGGTAAGTTTTATGTAGTCTAGCCTCATTTTACAATACACATTTTTTTATTCCATTATAGTACTGTTTCAAAAATTAGAATTTACCCCTTTAAATAGTTTTCAGTTTCTGTCCTCTTTTTGCCATTTCTTTTCTCTTCCCTTTGTAATTTCAATGTATTCAGTATTGGCTTGGCCTGCGTTCCATTTTGATATAAGACTGGCACCACAGCTGAATATATTGATTTCTCATGCATTAGCTTTTCTTTCGTAATCTTCTATCAGTTCTCTGATCCATGAGCAAGAGAAAGAGAGTATAACAGGTAAGATTGCTTTTTAAAGTTGTTTTAAATGCTTTACATGACTGAGAAAAGAAAAAAATGCACATTTTATTGTTGTCATTTAAATTTCATTTCGGTGACACTAAACATGGAACCAAAGGAAAAATGTTTTGTTTTTGTTTCGTTTTTCCTGTTCGGGGTATTTTTTTTTCTGAGTTTGTGTAGAAACCGTGTGGTGCACTGGTAATCTTGTCAGGGTACAAACTTGGTCTGAATGTTATTTGGTTTATTTGTGAACCATGTACTTGCTCTTCCTCCCAGAAGCGTAGCTTGTAGGCAAGGTTAATCCAGTGTTGGCGATCCATGTCCTAGCACAGCATCTGTAAGTTAATACGCGATCGTTCCTTCCAAGGATGGATTTATCACTGTGAATGTATTTTCATTGTCTCCTAGGCATAATGGGCATAAATGCGTTGCTTTTAACATTAAGCCAAAAATTAATTAAATAAAAATATTATGATTATGCACATTTTTTGCTTGAAGCGAGTGATTTTCAAACTTTTTGTATTTGGTGGGCTGTCCATCTTGTAATGGTGGGAGTAAATGTTTCCATAGGTGATAGGGCAGATATTGGCTGAATTCAGCTTGTCTTTTGGAGGGTGGGCAAACCAGAGGGCAGAAGATTATTTAGTTGCATTCCAGTGACCTGACTCTCTTCCCCCACCTCCCCTTTAAAACACTCAACTAATAATCGTTAGGTAATGGGAAGTCTGGGGTTGTAGTAGCAGCAGTAGTCCCACTGATTTAAAGAAATTCATAATGGGAAGAATTACATTGTAGCCAAGTGATTGTATTTCTAGAAATTACTATGAACCATCACACTCCTCGTGGTCATTTTAGTTACTACATAATCATTGAGTGGTCAGCCACACTTGACACAATCTCCCAGCATCCAAGATTGGAGATTCCTGGTCTGTTTAGAGTGTATGGTTTTGCACGAAATCTATCTAGGCTTGTGATTGCTTCAGTTTTATTTGTTAAGTAAAACCACAAGTATTTAATATTAAAGTACCAGTGGTTTGGGTTTGTTTTTTGGTTTTTTTTTGTCGTTCCCAATATTGGGCTTTGCGCCGGGAAAAGTCTGAATACTGGAGCTATAGAGTTAACTCTAAAAGTACTTTTATTGGTTTCTAGAAACTGGAAGAAGAGAAAGGCAAAAAGGAAAAAGAAAGACAGGAAATTGAGAAAGAACGGAGAGAAAGAGAGAGGGAGCGTGAAAGGGAACGAGAAAGGCGAGAACGGGAACGAGAAAGGGAAAGAGAACGTGAACGAGAAAAGGAGAAGGAACGGGAGCGGGAACGAGAACGGGATAGGGATCGTGACCGGACAAAAGAGAGAGATCGAGATCGGGATCGAGAGAGAGATCGGGACCGTGATCGAGAAAGGAGTTCAGATCGGAATAAGGATCGCAGTCGATCAAGGTAAGGCTTTATGGAAGTTACTGTGTGCTTGATAGCTTTAATAGAACTGCAGGTTAGTACTCTTCTTGGGCCATTTGCATGGATGTAGTGATAGAACTTCCTGAGACACGAAGCATACCTGGCTTGCTGTCTCACACACATGTAAAATATTGATTAAGGGCTTCCCTGGTGGTGCAGTGTATAAGAATCTGCCTCCCAGCGCAGGGGACACAGGTTCAATCCCTGGTCCGGGAAGATCCCACATGCCGCGGAGCAACTAAGCCCATGCACCACAACTACTGAGCCTGCACTCTAGAGCCCGTGAGCCACAACTACCGAAGCCCGCGTGCCTAGAGCCCGTGTTCCGCAATAAGAGAAGCCACCGCAATGAGAAGCCTGCGCACCGCAATGAAGAGTAGCCCCCACTCACCGCAACTAGAGAAAGCCTGCACACAGCAACGAAGACCCAACACAGCCAAAAGTAAATAAACTAAAAAAAAAGAAAAATATATTGGTTAAATTAACAATTTTCAACTTCAGTGTTAGTTTCGGTCTGAAGCCAGTTTTTATACAGATCCAGCACACACCAGCCGTCCACCCAGTGTTTTGGATAGACATGATTCCTTGTTCTCTCACTTGGTCAGTGGGCATTTTCTCTAGTCACTGTTTGATTGAGGTCCCCTGTAGTGGGAAATCGGCTCTAGTACCACTGCTTTTAGCTCCTGGTGTCTGTTTGGTCCTATAGCCCACTGCATGGCCACAACTTAACCTCCCAGGCTCTAAGTTTACTGTTTCTTTATGGCTTCTAGTAATTTATTTCACTTTGGTTTGGTTTTATGTAAATTTTTTTCATAATTATACTGAATTTATATGACATATCTCAAATTCTTGAGGAATGAGGTAGAGCAAAAGTGAACAAAGGAAGTGGAGAAGGGCGTGAGTAGAAGGAAGCCAGTAGACGGAGGGAGGAGAGGAAATCCCACCTTTTTTTTTTTCCCAAGCTAGTTTTCAAATATACATTACTGGGTTGAGATATTATTCTACCTGATTATAGCTGAAGGGAGGTCCACCGGTTGCTGGAACTGGAATTCAGGACTCTTATTATCTTTAGTGGGCATTAAAATCCTTCCCTTCCTTCTTCCACTGGAATAACCATTATTCTCTTGAATAACCACTATTGAGAATTTGACACGTATTAAAATGAGTGGTTTTATACTTTTACTACAGTGTACTGTTTCATATCATATATATACATAAATTTGTATAATTATATCCATGGGATCACAAATCTGCAGTTTTGTTTTATCACTCTGAATTAAATACTTGAGAACTTTTTATTGCTGATAGATGTACAGTTGACCCTTGAACAATGCTGGGGTTAGGGGTGCCGACCCTCTGTGCAGGCAAAAATTCGAGTATAACTTATAGTTGGCCCTCTGTATACACAGTTTTCCATATCTGCGGTTCTTCGTCCATGGATTCAACCAATTGTGGATTCAACCTACCTCGGATTGTGTAGTACTGTAGTATTTACTATTGAGAAAACTCTGTGTATAAGTGGACCTGCACAATGCAAACTCATGTTGTTCAAGAGTCAGCTGTAGTTCTAGTTTACCCATGCAACATGCCAGAATGCTCTTTGCTTCTCACCTTTGCCAATATCTGTATTCCTTGATCACTAGTGAAGTAGACTATCTTGTAACTAACATGTTCGTTGGCCCTTAGTATTTCTCATATCTAGGTTTTTTTGTTTGTTTTCTGAGATGCTGATAAGCATTAACATTGAGTTTAGAAAGCAGTTCAGAATTTGGGGCCAGGATTATATTCTACGTCTTTCTGACTTGTAAAGAGGAGTTTACAATTCTGCAGAAACCAAATGCTAAATTCTGGCTAGTGAGTTTATATATTATTTCATAATATATGTTGTCCGACTTTCTCTTGGGTTTAAACGAAAACACAAAGACTGACCGATTTTTTAAATCTTTTGTTTACGTAGAGAAAAGAGCAGAGATCGTGAAAGGGAACGGGAGAGGGAAAGAGAGAGAGAGAGAGAACGGGAACGAGAAAGAGAACGAGAGCGAGAGAGAGAGCGAGAAAGGGAACGGGAGCGCGAGAGAGAAAAAGACAAGAAGCGGGACCGAGAAGAGGATGAGGAAGATGCATATGAACGAAGAAAACTTGAAAGAAAGCTCCGAGAGAAAGAGGCTGCTTATCAAGAGGTAAGTTGAAGGAAAGCTTTTATTCTTAAATCTTGGTACTTAGTAGGTTAGTCAAAAATTTTAGAACCCTTTGTACACATTTTTAAGCTTTGACAATTTTTTTTTTTAGCGCCTTAAGAATTGGGAAATCAGAGAACGAAAGAAAACCCGGGAGTATGAGAAAGAGGCTGAAAGAGAAGAAGAAAGAAGAAGAGAAATGGTAATTTTCTTGGTTAAAAATAAGTGATTTTTCAGAGCAAAATCAGATCAAATCTTTATTGTTAAGTAGAAGTGACTTTATAGTTAAAAAGTATGAGCTCCCAGTATAGATAATTTTTATATATTTCAAGTAGCTTTGGGACAATTTCAGTACACCAAAATGTTTTTCCCTCCTATTTTTCACATTTTTGCTCCCTATAAACTAAATTACCATTTGGCATACTGTCAAAGTAAATCTGTCATAGTATAAAATGAGAATTTATAGACCTTTCTTTGATTAAGAATCTGCAGTATTTTTGAATTTCAAGAGGCTTTGATATTCTGTATTAGTGTAGTACATTTGGATGAAGGAAATAGTCTCATGAGAAGACCTGTTTTTAGAAATCAAAATTATTGACTTCAGTATATAGCGCTTATAAATTATTGTTTTTCCTTATGTTACTACATTATCCTTCCTTTTAACTACATGATAATCATAAAAATGAATGTTGTTTTTTTTCATTTACACTGTTTGATAGACTGTAACAGTGAAAGCAATTGGCCAAGGTTGTTACCGAAGTAAAATGACAAAAAGATAATTTATTTTTTCATAGTACTTGCTTCAGTATTATGTTCCATATGTTCTATCATTGCCAGAAGTTCATGAAGGTTTCTTTATCTCCAGTTTGGAGATTATTCTTCCAAAAACATTACTGAAGTTAGGAATCTTCTTCAAATAGCTTTTGAACCTGAGACATAGAGGAAATTTTTGTAAGTAACCAAAAGAGTGCATGCAGCAACTAGATAGATAGTATAGTTTTCCGGATGGTAGGTCTTCTAAGGTCCTACAGTTATTTAAAATAATTTGATTTCCCTGGATTGTAGCTCCCATTCTAGAATTTCTTCTTAAACCGTAGGTTAGAAAATAGAGAATAATATAGTAAGAGACATAAAATTATTTGAAGAAGTGATTCCAATTCCTGCAAGCAAATCTGAAACCTGTTTTTCTAGAGAAAAATTTCCTATTAGTTATCTTTTGCTTGAGAGCTTAAAAAAATATCCAGTTAGAAAAGCAGTTACTTGCTCATTAAAAAATGTTCAAGTAGCAGAAGTGTATAGTGTAAAAAGTCACCTCATGAAAGGTGACTTATGTTAATACTTTAGTATGTACATTATGGGCCTTCCTGTGTGTGTGTGTGTGTGTGTGTGTGTTTATTTATTTGGCTGCATTGGTTTTCGTTGCTGCATGCGGGCTTTCTCTAGTATGTCGAGCAGGGACTACTCTTCGCTGTGGTGCGCGGGCTTCTCATTGGGGTGGCTTCTCTTGTTGCAGAGCACGGGCTCTAGGCACATGGGCTTCAGTAGTTGCGTGGACTCGGTAGTTGCGGCTCATGGGCTCTAGAGCGCAGGCTCAGTAATTGTGGCGCACGGGCCTAGTTGCTCCGTGGCATGTGGGATCTTCCCAGACCAGGGTTCAAACCTGTGTGCCCTGTATTGGCAGGCAGGTTCTTCTTAACCACTGCCCCACCAGGGAAATCCCCTGTGTTTTATTTAGATATTTGTAAATACTGTCATCGCTACCTGACAATCTACTTAAATGCATTTGACAGATTTTGTGCTAGGTACTGGGTGTACAAGAATAACTAATGCTTCAAACTCTTAAACAATTGGGTAGTATTGTCAGAGAGATGAACTGGTTGCTGTATTGTGTGTGTGAGTGTTTAAGGTATGATAATGGTGTGTTCACAGTATTTTGGGAGTGGAGTACAGAGAAGGTGATTAATTTTGTCTGGGGGAAGGAGTTGGTCATGGATAGATGGTTATATTGGGGAAATCTTTAGAAAGGTGTAACATTTGAACTGGATGAAATGTGTTAATATTTTACTGTAGTCAGAAACCTACATCTGCTTTGTATATAATATTGTTGGTATAGTAGATAGAGATGTAGATTATAAATACTCATTTTAAAGTGTTTATGTCTGTATATTAGATATAATATAATTAGATACAATTTCTGTGAAATATAATAGTTGTTGTATTTAAAATTCCAAAAATAGGAGTAAGAGATTCATGTACTTTCATGGTTTGTGTACTCAAAGTTAGGCAGGCATTACCTTTCGATTGATGCATAAACGTGATTTAAATTTTTAATCCTGCAATTCATAAAAACTACTTGTACCATCATCTACCTATAAACGAAACATAAAATATTTTTGTCCAGTTAACAGATTCAATAAGATAACCTTCAGTTTTCTTTCTTGGTGTGCTTAGGTTTCATTAGAAAAAAATTACTGTACTTTGAAGTGTATCTTCATAGAGAAAATTTATTGTAGCATACCATCAGTATATGTGGCTTTCATTTCATGGATAAGCCCTAAATCTGACTTGCTTTTAAGAGTAAAAGATTTTAAAAACCTAATGTTACTTACATTTAATATATAAGTTTATGAGAATGAAAAAGTTCAAGTGGTATGGATAAGAAAAATCTATTCCTAAGAAAGGGCGAGGGGGTAATCTAAATTAATTTTATGTTAATTTTGCACACTTTGTCCTTCATTTCCTCAAAGGCAAAAGAAGCTAAACGACTAAAAGAATTCTTAGAAGATTATGATGATGATAGAGATGATCCCAAATATTACAGGTAAAGAAGCCTTGCTTTATGAACTCATACTGTCAGCTTTTTATTAGCTGTATTTTCTCTTGTCTACAAGGGAGTGCAAGTTCACTCAGTGGAATAAGAAAGAAATCTTTGACTTCATCTTGTAATTATCCCCATAGTTGATAATGCTGTTTTCCAGGGGTCCGGGCCTGTTATAAAAGAATTGACAATTCTATGCACCTTCTTTGGAGGAAGGTTCATAATAGTATTGTGACAAATTAACTTTTCTTCCTGTGTTTTATTATTTATTTATTTATTTATTAAAATGTGTGTTTGTTTATTTATTTTGACTGCACTGGGTCTTAGTTGTGGCATGCAGAATCTTTAGTTGCGGCATGCAGGCTCTTAGTTGATGCATGCATGCGGGATCTAGTTCCCCAACCAGGGATTGAATCCCGGCCCCCTGCATTGGGAGTGCGGAGTCTTACCCTCTGGAGCACCAGGAAAGTCCCTCATGTGTTTTAAAGAACTTCAGTTTTTATAGCAAATTATAACTTGCCTGTATGACTATCTAAGGTGGCCTAGAAATTTTTGTCTTCAAGGATTTCTAGAGTGCTACATAGTAATCTGAACACCCTCCCGCCCTCCTTCACCCAATTGCTATACTATTATGAAGTGAGAGTTGTGGAGCCTGCATTTCCTGATATCTGTTCCCGTGGCATTTCTAAACTGTTCTCATTCTTCTAACATTTATGGCACTTTGGTAAAATTGTTTGCTTTGTTCTGCTCCCTCCACTCCAAACTATAATTTCCCTAAGGTTATGAAGAATATTTTGATTTTTTTCTCATGTGCCTGGCATGATACAGTCATGTAGTGAATGCATTTAATATATATAATTTAATACACTGTAGCTGAAATAATCAAAACATTGGATTAACACTTTAAATTGAATGAATGCCAAGGATTTGACTTTGTAGAAAATGCAAAGTAAAATTATTGAATCATAGATTAGCAGTACATTATTTCAACATTCTGAGATATAATAAAGTGCTAAATAGAACCTCTGCTTTCTCTTGATTATGCCCTGCTTCTTCTGTTAATTTATTTTTTTCCCCACAAGGAAAAGAGTTGATTTAAATTGAAGGTACAAAACTAATATTTGGGATATTAATGCTCCTTGTATTAATTTTTCACAACTTGGCCTCCAAGACAACACAGATTACCTGTTAGTTTCCCTGTGGAATAGGTATAAAATGAGAGCATTCTTCCCTCTGAAAGCTACTTTTTTACTTGTAGATACTCTTTTAGAATGACTTAAGAATGAGGCATGGTGATAACGTGACAAGACAGTGCTGACTTAGTAAACATTAACATGCAGAGAGCACACTGTCTTGGGTGTTCTACAGTAGATATAGAGCATTAAGACAGTCTTCAGTCTCTTAGCATGCAGCTGTTAGTATGGAAAGAACTTGCTTTTGGAGACATTATGTGTAGTAGTTTAGACCTGAGTATTAAATAAGGCCTGTTATTTACTTTTGCAGAGGAAGTGCTCTTCAGAAAAGGTTGCGTGATAGGGAAAAGGAAATGGAAGCAGATGAACGGGATAGGAAGAGAGAGAAGGAAGAGCTAGAGGAAATCAGGCAGCGCCTTTTGGCAGAAGGGCACCCGGATCCAGATGCAGAGCTCCAGAGGGTAAGATACTATGATATCCATAACAATATTCTTTTAAGGCTATTATGTCATCTTAAGCCAGCCAACTATGATATAGTTTAGTTTATAAGGGAAATGTTTACACTCCATGCATCTTGCTATTTTGGGGGAGGATATTAGTATTTTTTTCTTTATTTTATTATGTAAGTCATCAATATTAGTTGATTTACAGCTTTATTTTCAACATCTTCTATATGTCTTACTCCTTTATTTCTGTGAAGTATTACTTATTAAGTGAATGTCTTTTCATGGAACTTTGCTAGAAACTGTCCTTCCTATATGTGCTCTGACATTTAATGACTTTTGTAGTTTGAATTCTCTCATTACCGCCCTAAATATTTTATTTCCAAAATAAAGATGTTTTCGTGAACAGCTTATCATTTAAAAAGAAAAAGACTGTCATAGGACATGGCATACCCATTCTTGCTTTTAAGAATAGTGTCATGTTAGAAAAGTTCTTAGTGTATCACAGATCTTAATACTATAAATTCTTCATATCAACTTTAAAAAATCTGTTATATGCTATTAACAGGAACCATGTCTTCTTACATGTCCCTTTTATTTTTCAAAATAAAATAGTGTTATTTTTTTCTGTTAAGTAGTTACATAAGTAAATAGAAAGTTCAGACAACATAGAACACAGTAATGAAGAAATTAAAAACTGGCTGATTTCTTATAACCCCCCTCACACATAAGTTTTATAAGTGGGAATATTGTTACGTGCACTTTTTTTCTAATGTGCTTTTCTTTATTTTTAGATTTTTATTGACGTATAGTTGACATACAGTATTATATTAGTTTCAAGTGTACAACAGTGATTTGACATGTGTATACATTATGAATTGATCACCACGATAAGTCTAGTAACCATCTGTCACCATACCAAGTTATTATAACAATATTGACTATATTCCCTATGGTGTATGTTACATTCCCCATGAGTTATTTTATAAGTGGAAGTTGGTACCTCTTTTTTTTTTTTTTTAAGATGTTGGGGGTAGGAGTTTTAGTTATTTATTTATTTTTGCTGTGTTGGGTCTTTGTTTCTGTGCGAGGGTTTTCTCTAGTTGTGGCAAGTGGGAGCCACTCTTCATCGCGGTGCGCGGGCCTCACTATCGCGGCCTCTCTTGTTGCGGAGCACAGGCTCCAGACGCGCAGACTCAGTAGTTGTGGCTCACGGGCTTAGTTGCTCCGCGGCATGTGGGATCCTCCCAGACGAGGGCTTGAACCCGTGTCCCCTGCATTAGCAGGCAGATTATCAACCACTGTGCAACCAGGGAAGCCTGGAAGTTTGTACCTCTTAATCCCCTTCACGTTTTTGCCCTACCCCCCCATCCTGCTCCCCTCTGGTGACCACCAGCTTGTTCTCTGTATCTATGAGTCTGTTTCTGTTTTGTTTTGTTTTCTAATGTGCTTTTACTTCAGGTATAATCTTCCACCAAGAATTTCTCCAGTTTATAGTCCAGGTGTCTTTTTTTCATCATCATGGTAGTATTGTCAGTGTTTTAAATCCTTGCCATTATAACATTTAGGTTGGGGAATATTACTATGTTTTAATTCTCTGATTACCAGTGGGTTTGAATGCCTTGCAGATGGTTTAATGGTCATTGTACTTCCTTTGTGAGTTGATAAATGGTGTTATGCACAGATTTTAAATTTTTGTGTAGTTCAGGATACGTATTTTTACTTTTGTTTTTCCTGTGTTTGTTTCATGCTCAGAAAACTTGCTGATGTATTCATCCCAGTTTATAATGCTCTTATGATGTTTATTTTTTATTATATTTTGTAATTTCAGGGGGAGTGTTCATTTTGGTTTAGGAGTTTGACTTCAGAATTCTCCCTCCCGCCACTTCTTCCTTTTCCTGTTTGTGAATACAGAAGTGACTACCACCTTCAGCCATTACCAAGAAATATAAAATGATTATCTATGACCAGGCTGAGGATTTGAGTTGCCTCTTGTGTATTGTGTATACTATTGGGTTCTATTGGGTTGGCCAAAAAGTGCCTTTGGTTTTTAAGTAAAGTAAAAGACACATTTTTCATTTTCACCAAGAACTTTACTGAACGACGTATTCACCCTTTTGTTCGACCTACCTTCTGCCATTTTTCAGGCAACTTCATAATTCCATCTTCCTGAAACTTTTTATCTTTTTGAGCAAAGAACTGTTCCAGGTGCCTTTTACAGTCTTCCAGGGAATTGAAATTTTTTCCATTAAGAGAATTTTGTAAAGACCGAAGTAAATGGAAATCCGAAGGTGCAATATCTGGTGAATATGGGGAATGAATCAGAACATCCCAGCCAAGCTGTAACGGTTTTTGCCTGGTCATCAAAGAAACATGCAGTCTTGCGTTATCCTGATGGAAGATTATGCATTTTCTGTTGACTAATTCTGGACTTTTTTCGTCGAGTGCTGCTTTCAGTTTGTCTAATTGGGAGCAGTACTTGTTGGAATTAATTGTTTGATTTTCTGGAAGGGGCTCATATAATAGAAGGCTCCCAACCCCACGATATATACAACATCACCTTCTTTGGATGAAGACTGGCCTTTGGTGTGGTTGGTGGTCGTTAATTTTGCTTGCCCCACCATCTCTTCCGTTCCACATTATTGTACAGTATCCACATTTCATCACTCATCACAATATGTTTTAGAAACGGAACATTGTCATTATGTTTAATGAGAGAATCGCATGCAGGAATACGGTTAAGAAGTTTTTTTCGCTTAACTTACGTGGAACCCACACATCAAAGCGATTCACATAACCAAGCTGGTGCAAATGATTTTCAACGCTTGATTGGGATATTTTGAGTATGTTGGCTATCTCCTGCATGGTATAACGTTGATTGTTCTCAATGTCTCGATTTGATTGCTATCAGCTTGAACTGGTCTACCCAACCATGGAGCATCGTCCAGCGAGAAAGCTCCAACATGAAACTTTGCTGACCACTTTTGACATGTTCAGTCAGTCACAGCACCTTCTCCATACACGGCACAAATCTTTTTTTGCATTTCGGTTGCGTTTACCTTTCTTGAAATAATAAAGAGTAATATGCTAAAAATGTTGGGTTTTTCTTCCATCTTCAATATTAAAATGGCTACACAAAAATTCACCAATTTTGATGTCTTTTTTTTAAATGCACGCTGATATGACAGCTGTCACACACAGTCTAACAAAATTGTTTCGAATGAAGTTAAAGACAACTAAGTGCTACTAGAGCCAAAAAAAGCTGAACGAACCTTTTGGCCAACCCAATAAAATTTCTGATTATAATTTCTTTAATAAAGATATAAAAACATACTTTTTCATTTTGAATTAGCCAACTATTAGCAATTACCTTTGTTATCTCTGTAGAGTGTATACAGGCCACTGAAGATTGGTAATATATGTGAAATACTAAAAAATCATTTTGCAAAGTACCTAATATATTCTATAGATTTAGTTCTGATTATAGAAGGAGGCAATGTTTTGTTATTCCTAAGGAAGAAGAAAAATAGAGATATTGTGAAAGATAAAACATAGAGCTGGTTGGATTGAAGATAGTTGGGGTCTGTTTCAGCTGACCAGGTTATTTTCTGGTTTTAGATGGAACAAGAGGCTGAGAGGCGCAGACAACCACAAATAAAGCAAGAACCAGAATCAGAGGAAGAGGAAGAAGAAAAGCAAGAAAAAGAAGAAAAACGAGAGGAACCCATGGAGGAGGAAGAAGAGCCAGAGCAAAAGCCCTGTCTCAAACCAACTCTGAGGCCCATCAGTTCTGCCCCATCTGTTTCCTCTGCCAGTGGCAATGCAACTCCCAACACTCCTGGAGATGAGTCTCCTTGTGGTATTATTATTCCTCATGAAAATTCACCAGATCAACAACAACCTGAGGAGCATAGGCCAAAAATAGGACTGAGTCTTAAACTGGGTATGTTTGCATTTCGTTCCTCCTTTTTTCCTCCTTTCCCCCTCTACCCGCCACAACTACATAAATTTTGCCTTAAGGGAAAAATAAATATGTACTGCTTGGTAGGTAGTTAGAAAACTACTTTAAAAAAAAATGCCTTTCTAGCTCATGATTGTTTTCATAGTTCTGCTAGTGCTCCTGTATCTGCAGCTGCCCTGAGTTCTGAGAAGTGAAAAGTTAAATTTTCTAGCGCTTGTGATTAGTGAGTTATTTTTTATAGCTGGAATCTTCCTCTGAGGTTTGTGGAGGTATATTTACAGTGCTTTTTAGGCATGGTGGGTTGTAAAATGTAACATTTGAAAATTAAGTCATTGTGCTAACACAGTGTTTTTACTATAGGTGCTTCCAATAGTCCTGGTCAGCCTAATTCTGTGAAGAGAAAGAAACTACCTGTAGATAGTGTCTTTAACAAATTTGAGAATGAAGACAGTGATGATGTACCCCGAAAAAGGAAACTGGTTCCCTTGGATTATGGTGAAGATGATAAAAATGCTGCCAAAGGCACTGTGAACACTGAAGAAAAGCGCAAACACATTAAGAGTCTCATTGAAAAAATCCCTACAGCCAAACCTGAGCTCTTTGCTTATCCCCTGGATTGGTCTATTGTGGATTCTGTGAGTAGCAAATTGTATTTCATTATTTTATTGAAAGTTTTTGGTTTTGATTATAGCACACAAACTCAGTTCATTCCGTTTATGACAAATAGGGGTGATAAGGTGGCTAGAATCTTGACATGGTCAATAATAATAGATTATTGTGGAAATTCTTTTGGTACCTGAGGTCTTCATAAATTAGAAGCAAATAATTTCGTCTCGATACATATCTGTGTTAAGTCAACTTGTTAATGATCATACTGTATTTTAGCCTTAAGAAAAATTATGAAGTCATATAGGTTTTTTAAGTAAATGTAATAAAAAGCTCTTCAATTTAGTAACCATGCTTTATTTTATAGATATTGATGGAACGACGAATTAGACCATGGATTAATAAAAAAATCATAGAATACATAGGTGAAGAAGAAGCTACATTAGTTGATTTTGTTTGTTCTAAGGTTAGTCTTTTACTCTTTCGCCAATGTTTGTTATATACTTCAAAATGTTAGAGACTTTCTAAATTGAAAATTTTTACAGGGCCAAGTCAGTGATAATTTAGTTTTAATTACAAGAGTCATGGCTACTTAAGTGAACCCCTCTATACTATTTCAGACCCCATGCTGCATGCTTTCATTTCAGAGGGTCAGAGAGGACAGAATAGCTGGCTGCTGCCAATTTTGTTGTCTCCCTGCCCCTGAGAATGCTTTGCCACCCCCTTCTTGTCTTAATGGTTAGAATGTTGCTGAAGTACAGTTGAGGTTTTGTGGAGACAGCCAATAGCTTGTCTCAATTCTTTGTCAGTCATCCGTCCTTTGGAAAAGAAAGTATAGTGCCCTTCATAGTATAATAGTGGTGTTAACTGACTGATTACTGTGTGCCAGGCTTCTTTCCCGGGAGGTACGGTGTTAAGCATTTTGCAAGACTTCATCATCTTCAAACCTCCCAACAACCTTAGGAAGTGCAAGTTACTAACAGTATCCCCTTTCAATACATGAAGAAATTGAGGCTTAGGGAGAGATCGTGTCTTGACCATGGTTACATGATAAGTAGCCTGTAGAACTCATGCTCTTAACCACCAAGGTATACCACATCCTTTCATTGTCCCCTGAAGGCAAAGTATTTCTATAAAGGAATAGCTAATTGTGTTTTAAGGAAATGGTATTTTTCTACCAGTACTGCTCTTCTAACATTAGGCATAGCTAATTTAAGTGACCCTTTCCACTTGTCATTACTGTAGCATAAACACTTATAAGTCTGGATTTAAATTAGAAGACAAATAATGTGATGATTAAGATCCCAGGTTTTAGTGTCAGACTTTTATTGAAAAGAGGGAGATTCTGGGAATAAGAAATTTATAGAAAGGTTCTAAAGTCACAAGAAATTCTCATACTAGTTTGAGGGCACCTTAAAATTTTTTTTTTTACTGTATTGCTAATGTTTTATTTATTTTCAAAGTGACAGTTATTTTTTTTTCTCTTAGGTTATGGCTCATAGTTCACCTCAGAGCATTTTAGATGATGTTGCCATGGTAAGTTAGAAATCTACTGTTGTTAATATTTTAATTACACAGGGAGATCAGCTCAGTGCTTTGTGATGACCTAGAGGGATGGGATACGGAAGGTGGGAGGGAGGTACAAGAGGGAGGGGGTATGGGGATATATGTATGCATATAGCTGATTCACTTTGTTGTACAGCAGAAACTAACACAACATTGTAAAGCATTTATACTCCAATAAAGATGTGAAAAAAATTTTTAATTAATATCAGTGTGAACAAACTGACTTCTCTGAATTTGATTGAATTTCTCCTTGTGTTGGTTCCAGAATCTTTATGGGCCTGAATTAAAATTTGAACATGCATTAAGAGGTTAAAGGTGTTCATAGTAAGATATTATTAGACAACAGTAGAGTTAGGGTTTTTTTGTTTTTCTTTTTCCTTTGCGGTATGCGGGCCTCTCACTGTTGTGGCCTCTCCCGTTGCGGAGCACAGGCTCCGGACGCACAGGCTCAGCGGCCATGGCTCACAGGCCCAGCCGCTCCGCGGCATGTGGGATCTTCCCGGACCAGGGCATGAACCCGTGTCCTCTGCATCGGCAGGTGGACTCTCAACCACTGCGCCACTAGGGAAGCCCGAGTTAGGTTTTTTTTGATCATTCTCTCCCCTCCCCTGTTTCTGGTGTTTGTGTGTATAAATATAAATTCTGAATCTATTCATAAATTTAGAGACCATTTATTAAGTGTTTACTGGGTAGAGCAATGTGCTAGAAGCACAGAAAGGTGGAATATCTGCTCTTAAAGAACCAGCAGGGAAACAAGTGTACGAATATTGATACTATAATATCCTTAGTATAATGGGGATATATAAAAATGATCATGGGGGCAGAGGAGATGAGTAGTTAGGTGTTGACGGCAGTTAGGGAAACCATCACAGGAGTTACCATGTAAACTGAGACTTGAAGATTGTATTACTCTTTTGTCACTTGGGCAGGTGTCTGTTGGGTTGGCAGTAGTTAAACATCAAATCCCAAATTGCACTTAATTTGGATATTAGAGTTAGTGGTTGTGGTTGCATTGATTTTGTGAGAAAAGAAAGGAAGAGAATTGATGGTAAAGGTGAGAGAGTGATAGAATGGACTGTGAACTCCAGTCTAGGAAGAAAAGGAAATAATATCAGAACAGAGTTGGTGGTCTGAATGAATCAAAGACTGGTGGTTCCAGTGAAGCTGTGGGAGATGTGTTGGAATGAAATAACTGGAGAGAGAGGTTTAGTTAGAGAGTAGAATGTTTAAGAATGCAATTGGTAAATTAATCCAGATGATGGCAAGGTGCAAAGTATGGCCATGGGAGTTTCTGGGGCAGAGTTGATGTCATTGTTTAGAATATCAATGAACTTTAAGATGAGTTATAACACACAGAAATAGAAATTACTGTGTGTTGGGACTGGGATTGGAGAGAAATACAAGAACCAGCTGCCAGAGCACTCATTTAATGTGGATGAAAGATTAGATATTTGCTAGACAGCTGCTGTTGGAGTGAACCGGTGGTGTAATGAGATCTCGCGAACATCAGTGGAGATATTGTTTACTAGGCGAGAAACAATGAAGATCCAGCAGCTTCCCCTCTCTTGTGGAGACTAAAGCTTTGAAAGTGAGGAGCTTTCTCAGAAGGCCACAGGGGTGTCAGGGTCTTTAGGGGACGTATCACATTTTCAATTAAGGTAAGGAGATGAAAAGTCTAATTAAAGAAGTTGGGATAGCATAAAGTGGAATAGGGTCTAAAGGGCAGAGTGGGAAAGTAGCAACAGGAAGAAGAGTCAGAGAGGAAGAAGAAACGTCAAGCATGATGTGAGATGATAGGTGACCAGGGAAACTTTCATTTTGAGCTGCAATTAAAGTTGTCAGGGAGTACCATAGGAGGGTGCCTAACTAAAAGGAACTCTAAGGTCAAGATGTTATGTGTCCAAACACTATGTGATGTCTGAAGCCAGATAACATTAGTTTTCTGCTGCCTAGCTAGCCTAATGCATCTGTTGTCTAAAATTCCTGAAAAAACGTTTGTGAAAAGTTTGATGCCATAATTCTGAGCCTCAGATAAAAGGAGAAATGTGAATAGATCCCAGTCCTTAGGGATACAATCTGAACTTCCTTGACCTTCCAGCCTCTTCACAAAGTTATCCTTGAGTGAAGAGAGGGTTTTGTAGTTAGGCCTGAGTTAAGGAATTTAAAAAAAAAAATCAGGGAATTCCTGGCAGTCCAGTGGTTAGGACTCTACACTTTCATTTCATTGCCAAGGGCCCAGATTCGATACCTGGTGGGGGAACTGAGATCCCGCAAGTCATGCGGCCAAAAAAAAGAAAAAATCAGTGTTCTGGTTTGTGGCCTTGGCAGAGGTATAATCACTGTTGGTGAAGATGTCATGTGTCACTATTAATCCGTTTTGATCTGTTGAAATAGTTTGATATTTAGAGTATAATTAAACTCTACAGCTTATTCGCTTATATTGTTTTTGATTATTTTCTGGCTCATTGTTGATCAGAGTGGGAGGAAACCAATTGAGTTGGTGTTGTTAGCCAGTTCTGGTAATAGCTCATGGACCCTCTAAATATTTCTTGAATAAATGAGATGGAAATTTTAGCTCAAGTAGTATTTTGCTCTTACTAGAAATCTTTTTCAAACTGTACCTTTCCTCATTTTATGTAAGTTAATGAACTTTGGTTGCATTTTTGTACCTGGGTTCAATTCCTCATTAATTAGTGTTGCAGCGTAGTTCTTTTTTTTTTGGCTGTGGGATCTTCGTTCCCTGACCAGGGATTGAATCTGCACCCTTGGCAGTGAGAACGTGGAGTCCTAACCACTGGACCACGAGGGAATTCCCACAGCAGTTTTTTTTAAACTATGGGTTAAGTCTGGCTCATAGATGTCTTATTTAAGTTCTTTATTTGTCATCACTGAGAAATGTAAGGAAATTTCTCAGGAAAATCCATTTCTGGCTTGTTTTAGGTACTTACTGATTGTAATAATAAGCACTCTTCAAAGCACTTGGTACATATCAACTCTTTTAATTCCCACAGTAGAAGCAGTATGACATAGCTACTATAACCTGTCTTACAGATGAGAGAACTGAGGCTCATTGTGATTAAGTAACCCAACGAAGAATACGTAACTAATAAGAGGTAGAAGAGCTATTTGAATCCAAGTAGTCTGGCTAGAGATCTGGTTTGCTTAACTCCTAACCTGGCCTGCTTCTCCAGAGTCTTGGCAGCATTAGGCCAGATGCCATTATGACGGTGGTACCCTGGAACTCAGTCATTGCTGCCTTCTGTAGAAGGAAGCATGCTATTCCAGTTTACCACACAGCAGCCCTGGTGTAGAGTGCCACATGTGTGTGGGTGATGAGGGCAGGAGTAGTGCAGTGGTGAGGACATGATGCAACTAACTCATAGGTAGATAGAAAAAATAACTTGATTTGCCAAGGAGAAAAGACCTTTTATTTATTCAATAGTCTTGTGTCCCTTGTGATGATAGTGTTCACTTTGTTTACTCTACCCCAGATACTATATTAAAATGCTACACATATATTCTCATTTAATATTTCAGTGTCACTTATGTAATAAGTGCTCAATAAATGTTAAGATTGTGAGGTTCTTGGGGAGGGGTAAATGAGATACTCTGTATTAAGTATTATGTAGTTACATAACCAGTTCTGTCTAAATTACTGTGTTCTTTATAACATTTGCTTTCCTCAGGAAGTAGTTTTTCAAGACATGTATAAATAAATGCTTGCTGGTAGATAAAAACCTTTTTTATTCCAGTTACCTTATTGGGAGATGCTTATGATTGCTTCTCTTATGTGTGTGACTGTTTTTTGTCTTGTTCCTTTTCTAGGTACTTGATGAAGAAGCAGAAGTTTTTATAGTCAAGATGTGGAGATTATTGATATATGAAACAGAAGCCAAGAAAATTGGTCTTGTGAAGTAAAATTCTTTTTACATTTAGAGTTCCATTTCAAATTTCTTCTTTCCCATCCTTCACAGGACTTTAAATTTTTTTTTTTGTCTTCAAAGACGTTTGTGAGATCTGTAATTTTTTTTTAATGTAGAAAATGTGAATTTTTTTTGTCCTCTAATTTGTTAATGCCATGTGTACTCCCTTGGTTGTAAAGACATCTGAATCCTACCATGGTTCTCTTTATACTCACCAGGTACAAATTACTGGTATGTTTTATAAGCCGCAGCTACTGTACACAGCCTATCTGATATAATTTTGTTCTGCTGATTTGTTCCTTGTAAATATTAAAATGACTCGCCAATTCTTTTGCAGAATTGCACTTAATATTGAACTGTACTGTATAGGCACCAACATGAACAATTTTAAATTGAAAGAATACCAGTCATACCTATTACCCTTACCCCCTTGATCAAAAATGGCAGGCCCTCATGATGGCATGGAATTTAAAGTTAGAGTGCGAAAAGTAGCAGACAATCCATTCCTACTGTATCTCTGTATGAATGTGTTTGTGTGAATGTATGTATAAAAGTCTTACTTTTCCCTAATTTGCTTTGGAAGTTTCCCTGAAACATTTCCTAATTGAAGACTAGAATTGTAAAGGAAACTTGGTATTGTGCCAACCCAAATGTCTGGGATAATTAGGTTATTAGTCTCCCGGAGTATGGTATTCTCTTGTGGCAAGCAACAGTTTGTTGAGCGGAATGGGTTTTTCTGTTGAAAGCTGGCTGTGTCAGCCTCTTTTAAGGGAGTGTGAGTCATAGTGGTTTTCCCCCCTGATTTCATTGTTCAGGTATGAGGCAGATCCTTAGATTCTGGAGAGCTTTATTTAATGCATTTTTTGCACTAATTGGTCCTTAGTTTAATTTTGTACCCCTTTGTTTAAAAAAAAAAAAGCTTCATTCAAAAAGCTTAAGTGAAAAAAATCTTTTAAAAATAAGCAAAATAAAAAATTAGGCAATTTTACAGACTAGGAATGTTTGATAAAATACAATATGAATTTATCATGGCAATTTACAAAGTTTACATCTTATTTCTGAGGATAAAGTAAATCATTTAAAGCAGTTACCACTAGTTTTTTGTTTTGTAAAGGGTTTCTATCTTGTGTGTGTATATGTAGGCACACACCTTGTTTACCTCTGCTCATCAAAGTTTAAAAACGTACTGATGGTGTTCTTAGAGACATACATGGGGCTTTCTTTATGGTAGATCAGAAATTCACCAGGGAGCAAAATTACCTGAAAATGTAACAAGTTTTAAATAGTTCTTAACAGAAATTAGGTGCAGCTATTCCTGTGTCTGAGTATTTATTTTTTAAAAAAGATTGGGCGGGGGAGGGGTGTTAAAAAAAAGCATAAACTGAGCTTGAGTTACTAGATTTTTTTTAATCTTAAGAGGACATTTGAAAACACTGTTCTTAACATTGGACCATGACATGGTTCCATTATGTAAATATTTCAAATATTAAAAATGTATATATTTGATCTTGGGGACTCATTCTTTCAGAGTCTTGTTAAATAAATGGCATCATGTTGTAATTATGCGGTGCATACTAGAAACTTAACTTGAAAATATGGGCTGAATTTTTGACGGACTCAGTTTTTGAGTATTAGTAACTAAAGGTCAAAGAGGCCGTTTGCCTTATTTTGGATTAATCTAGACATCTGTGGAGATATTCCCCCCTTTAGTGTTATAATATTTTAAATTGTGGTTTCTGAAGGGAAAATTTTAGAAACATGCTCCTTACCATTTACAGATTCTTTTACTAGCCTTTTCTCAGATTGACCCCCAGCGTGACTCCCTGTTCAAGCAGTTTATTATGCCTCTCTATCTTTTACCATATTATTGCTTCTAAGGCATCATATTAGGTTGTTTTTATTTAGCCAGCATTAGCATGGAAGTTTATTCAGGTAGATTTAATTTTCCTTGCTTGGGTCTCTTCTGCTCTTTCAATTACATTTACCTTAAAAGGGCCCTTGTGTGAAACCCTTGGGGGCACATACCATATACTGCGTAACACTTCCAGTGAGATTTGTGTCAGGATCCCAAATTTATACGTTAACACTTTTGCAGCAAAACAGGAATGATCACAGTCAGTGGGTTAAAAGACCTACTACATTTACTACATTAATAGTTTAATGTCAGTTCAAGTCAGATTTTGCCACAAAGGTTAAACTTCAAGGTTTTCAGAGTTCTTATTTTTCAGGTTTGTATATAAAGAACTGGACGTGTATAAGCTGGCATATTGTAGTGTCAGGAAGAATACACATAAGAAAATTTTTACTAAATTGCTTGAACTTTCTGGGTTGTCTTTACCATTTGTCCATAGGTTAATTTCAACTTGGAAACCTTAGTTAATCCATATTGCCCATTCAGGTTGTTATAAAATTAGATGAATGTCTTGACAACCATTCTTGATGTGGCAGTTAGGAGGAAACCAATGTGCTTTTTCCTCATTTGACCCTGTAAATAAAATAATTTTAAATGTGTATATCTGTGTACAGGAAGAAAATGGTTTTTCTCAAACTTTAACATGCAGCTGAATCACCTGGGGGGATCTTGTTAAAATGCAGACTTAGGGCTAGAGTGGGCCTGAGAGTTTGTCTTTCTCACCAGCTACCACATGTTGCCACTGCTAAGTGATCCAAGAACTGCTTTGATTAGAAGATTAAAGTGTCTACTCAGTACTAGTATTTTATCCTAATAGATTGCACTAATGCAGCTTAATTTTCTTTTTAAGTTCATTTTAAGGAGAAAAACGTTTTTTGAGGCAAATAAAGAGGTAGGTATTATTTATGTTTATGAACATAAAGTAGTCTTCCAAAAAGGTTGCCTGAGAACAACTCCAATATTCTAGGCTTTATTCCCAGCCAGCCCCAGCACATTTTCTCCTGAGAGAAATTTATGTTGTTACTCGCTCTGAATCTTATCATAGCACTTCCTGATGTGTAATTAGAGGCCGATGATTATTTTGTGGAGAGTGCAGTTTCAGGTACTAATCAGGCATGGATACTAGATACGGTGGACAAACTGAGAAAACAGTGAGTTCAAGAGTCAAATTGTACTAAACATTATTAACATTTTTTTCTCCTTTAATATGAAGAAAAAAATTCAATGCAAATAAATGTAAGCAGGTATACAATGTGTATATGAGGCTTATTTACCCAGCTCTTTCAAATAAGTTCTATAAATGTTTCCACTTTCTACCCAAAAACTGCTGAAAGGTTTTATGTCAAAGTGGTTAACACATTTTTCCAAGTCATATTTCAGCCTTCTATTAATATGAAATTGAGAAATTGTTTTGCTTAGCAAAGATGGTGAAATTGATTTGTGAATACCAGTAGCTAAAGAAAGGTATTAGAAGGAATCCCAAACAGGCAAAGAAATAGGCAGTCTAAGTGTCGGGAAGAAAACTAGGGAAATTCACACGTGTATGTTTTAAACGCAGGAATTATTACTATTATATTCATACTATAGACCAAGGTGAGCTTATAATATTTGATAAACTGGTAGATTTTTCGAAATGTGATTATGTTAAATTATTGAAATATTGTTTATTTGCATTTGAATGCTTAATTTTCATCTTTATTTAAAAGATTCTTTGCCTTTCATTTTATTACTTGACTCATACGAAGGCTAAATTAGGATTGGCAATCTGAAATGCCCAGGAAGAAAAGATAATTTCTATAAACAAAAATGAATAAAAATTTTTTTCAAGCCATGTTGTTTGAATTAAATGACGCTCTAAGTCTGCCTACTCTGCCTCATCGTGTATTAGTTGGATAGATGACTTTTGGATTCTCTTGCACAGAGTGGTAGCTGAAATATTAAGCCAGGTAACCCATTCGTCTTTTTGTGTATGACTTACATTTGCCATTGAAGCACAATTAATATGTGCCATTCATGTTTTAAGCTAGATGGAGTGATAGACATAAATAAGATCTCTTTAGTAGCTGAGAGTCTAGTGGTGGAGAAAAAAATAATGAGAGGATCACTAATAGATATACAATGTACTATATGAACTGTCAAACTTGATGAGCTAACTTCAAGGTTGAGAGGAAAGGGATAGATAGTAGGAAGCTTCTCAGCAGAGGTAATAATATGTAGAGGGGACCTTAGAGATCATATAGTCTCTTTCTTTTTTGGCTGCACTGCAGGGCATGCTGGATCTTAGCTTGCACCCTCAGCAGTGAAAGCGCAGAGTCCTAACCACTGGACCGCCAGGGAATTCCCAAGATCACATAGTCTTAACTACTCACTGCAACACTGCTACAGTGTTCCTTAGGTAGGATATCTAGAGGCCTGCATATTGGATTCTATCTAATTCATGGTCTACATCTGCACTGTCAAGTTTTTTAATTCATTAAAATTAAATTTAAAACTCATTTCTTCAGTTACACTAGCCATATTTCAAGTGTTCAGAAGTGGTGTGTGACTAAATTGGATTTAAAAATCCAGTTTTTTGTTTGCAATATTCATATTTCAAGTGCTCAATAGCTGTATTTAGCTAATGGTTTCCAATACTGGGTAGACATTGCAGATTGAAGAACATTATTTTGACTAAAGAAAGTTACATTGGATAGATATGGTCTAGATGCTAATAGCCACCTAAGAGCAGAGGAAAGTGCTTGTTAATAAAATTCCCTCATAGGAAGCATTTTTAGCAAATCTTTGTTGAGGCAAAAAGTATTGTGAATTTAAAAATTGTTCTAAACAATTTTTCCTGGTTTTTTTCCTCATAACAAAAGGAAAAACTAGAGAACACTTCACATTGTAGAATCTAGAAACTATGAAGGTTCATTTTCTTCCCCTGTCAATTAAAAGATAATGGCAAATATACCCAGGTGAAGAGATTTGGCTAATTGTTACAGCAGGTGGAAAAGCTAGATATTAAAGTTTCATTTTGAGTATATTCTTGAGAAATTTTTTTTTAAACGGGGCCCAGGTGCTTTAAGAAGGAAATTAGATTTAATAAAATATTGACAGTCATACAGAACTTAAGACTAAAAATGCAAGATGAGTAAGCTAAAGCCAGCCCTTCATCTTGAGCTGTTCCAAATCTGAGCCAGATCCTTGCAAAGGATGAAAACGATGTGAGAGCTAGTAAGGTAGAATATGGTCAAGCACCTACTCTTGATGACAGTATTATTTTTCATTTTTCAATTCTGCTTTACTCCCATAGCAAACAGAGCAATGATGTATAAATAAAAGTAAACTGCTTTTATGTGGGAAGTGTTAATAAATTGGATTGCCTTGCTGAATCTATGGTGTAAAGAACTGGCCTTGAATCTTGACTTTATTTACTTGTGACTAGTGACTGCTCTAGCCTCTCTAGAGGCTCGAACAGCCCCTCTCCCCAAGTAGCTCTAACAGGTCCGGCACTGGATTTCCTGTCTGCTTCATCTTTCACTGCTTACTATTGATTTTTGCCACCATTTTTTTTTCTTTTCTTTTCTTTTGGTCATTTATTTCTCCATTCCTGCTTCCAAGTTCCAGACACTTCTGGGGAAAATATAAATACACCACTGCAGATAGTCTGGACCCTCTACTATTTTTCTCATTCTTTTACTGAACTTCACTTCTTAACCACAAACACTGCAGCTTTTATAGTTCTTAAACTTCCAGTGCTGGGACTTCCATGGTGGTCCAATGGTTAAGACTGCACTTCCACTTCAAGGGAAACAGATGGTTTCAATCTGTGGTCAAGGGACTAATATCCTGCATGCTGTGCGGCATGGCAAAAGAAAAAAACTTCCAGTGCTATCTTAGGTAGGTATGAATGAGTAAAAGTCATTTGATTTTCCCTCTTACTTAGCAAAAACTCTCAAGGTTAACAAAAGCTTAACTTTAAAAGAGTCATTTAGGCATATTCTCTTCAGTTTATGACATAAATCTTGAACCTTTGCTTTCTATAATTAAGGATGGGTACTCCTATCCAGAAGACCTCCCCCACTCATGTTTCTGGTTTCTAACTACAGTTTGCAGTTTCTTGAGCCTTGCTCTGGAGTTTCCGTTATCTTCTTTCTTCCTTCAGGCTGGAGTAAGTTTTTAAACAAAAACAAACCTTAGGTCTTCTCCTTTTCACTACAGTAGAGATTCCACAAAGAGTAGCTTATAGTTATATGTACTCTCCAAAATTTTTTTTTTAACATCTTCGTTGGTGTATAATTGCTTTACAATGGTGTGTTAGTTTCTGCTTTATAATGGAGTGAATCAGTTATGCATATGTCCCCACATCTCTTCCCTCTTGCATCTCCCTCCCTCTCACCCTCCCTATCCCACCCCTCTAGGTGGTCACAAAGCACCGAGCTGATCTCCATGTGCTATGCGGCTGCTTCCCACTAGTTATGTTTTACATTTGGTAGTGTATATATGTCCATGCCATTCTCACTTTATCCCAGCTTATACCCTTCCCCTCCCCGTATCCTCAAGTCCATTCTCTTAGTAGGTCTGCATCTTTACCATCTTGCCCCTAGGTTCTTCTGACCATTTTTTTTTTCTTTTTTAGATTCCATATATATGTGTTAGCATACGGTATTTGTTTTTCTGACTTCACTATGACAGTCTCTAGGTCCATCCACCTATCACTACAGATAACTCAGTTTTGTTCGTTCTTATGGCTGAGTAATATTCCATTGTATATATGTGCCACATCTTTATCCATTCATCTGTTGATGGACACTTAGGTTGCTTCCATGTCTTGGCTATTGTGAATAGAGCTGCAATGAACATTTTGGTACATGACTGTTTTTGTTGTTTGTTTTTTTTTTTTTGCGGTACGCGGGCCTCTCACTGTTGTGGCCTCTCCCGTTGCAGAGCGCAGGCTCAGCGGCCATGGCTCACGGGCCTAGCCGCTCCGCGGCACGTGGGATCTTCCCAGACCAGGGCATGAACCCGTGTCCCCTGCATCGGTAGATGGACTCTCAACCACTGCGCCACCAGGGAAGCCCTACATGACTCCCTTTGAATTATGGTTTTCTCAGGGTATATGCCCAGTAGTGGGATTGCTGGGTCATATGGTAGTTCTATTTTTAGTTTTTTAAGGAACCTCCATACTGTTCTCCATAGTGGCTGTATCAATTTACATTCCCACCAACAGTGCAAGAGAGTTCCCTTTTCTCCACACCTTCTCCAGCACTTATTGTTTGTAGATTTTTTGATGATGGCCATTTTGACTGGTGTGAGATGATATCTCATTGTAGTTTTGATTTGCATTTCTCTAATGATTAATGATGTTGAGCATTCTTTCATGTGTTTGCAATCTGTATATCTTCTTTGGAGAAATGTCTGTTTAGGTCCTCTGCCCATTTTTGGATTGGGTCGTTTTTTTGATATTGAGCTGTACGAGTTGCTTGTATGTTTTGGAGATTAATCCTTTGTCAGTCGCTTCATTTGCAAATATTTTCTCCCATTCTGAGGGTTGTCTTTTCGTCTTGTTTATGGTTTCCTTGCTGTGCAAAAGCTTTTAAGTTTCATTAGGTCCCATTTGTTTATTTTTGTTTTTATTTCCATTTCTCTAGGAGCTGAGTCAAAAAGGATCTTGCTTCCAAATTTCTTAAGTCTCAGTCAGTAGTCTGTATCTCTTCATTCCACTGGTGACTGGTGATAGCCTAAATGAGACTCTGGCTTTTTAAGAGGCTACACCCTAGTTTACCTCTTAGCACTATGGATGTTTGCTCTCTATTTGGGACTCTTCTTTCTTGGTGTCTAGGATGTCACTTTAGCCTTGTTCTTCTAGTCTGTATCTTTTTTTTTTTTTTAACAAGATGGGACATATATTATAAAATATAGGAATTCAAAAGAGGCATACACTACATCCAAACAATCAGAAGAGGCTGCTTCCCTCTCCTCAATTGTTATTACAGAGATTTGCTTACTTAACGTTTACATACTTAACACTTAAACTATATTAGCTGCTTGACTTTTAACAAATCTGATGAATTATTAATAAAGTCCCATTTATTCCAAAATCCAAGGAAACTTCAAACTCATTCATGAGATAGTTATTAAAATAACACATTTAGGGGGAAAAATCTATACAATTGTATACATTACTGAAAACTGTATAGCATCATACAAAAAAGGATTTTATTTTGGGAAATCAATTCCTAATTTATGGCAAGTTTTACTTTCAGAAATAAACCACAAAACAACAATCTAAATTCAATCTTAAAGGCTGCATGCTGAGCAAGGAATGTTCTTATTCTTTGTAGGAGCTCCTTTACACTATCAGGTACCAGGGCTCTGCATTTTGGTGTGATTTCAGCCACCAAGTCATCAACGGTAACGTGTTCTAGTCCTTTTTCTTTAATTACTTCTTTGCAGTGTGACTTCAACTGATCCTTCCAGCCACATTCAATTAATTTAGGTCTCAGTAACTCTTTGACGCATTCTCTTTCTGTCAACTTTGGGTTAATTACTGCTCTCATCTGCGCATCTTTGTTCATCTTGCTAATCACATTCTTTTCAGCTGTCCAGACCTCGACCCTCAGTAGCTCCGGCACCTAAGCACACAGAAAGCTAGCATACGCATTTCCGGGAAGGGGTCTAGTCTGTGTCTTTTTACTGGTTCTTCCTCAGCGCTTTCTGGGTTTCCATATTCCTAAAAAGGTGAAGAAATACAGAAAACTAGAGGAAAATTTATCTTTAGTCCAGTAATTCAGCCACTGGTTGCTTTTTTAATCAATTTTATTTCCTTTTTGCAGGAATGTGTTTTGATGTATGCATTAATGTTATGTCTTATTTTTTAATTAACAGGATTAGAATGTTTCTGTTACACATAATCTTCATAAACATTTATTTATTTTTGCGGTACGCGGGCCTCTCACTGTTGTGGCCTCTCCCGTTGCGGAGCACAAGCTCCAGACGCGCAGGCTCAGCGGCCATGGCTCACGGGCCCAGCCGCTCCGCGGCATGTGGGATCTTCCCGGACCAGGGCATGAACCCGTGTCCCCTGCATCGATAGGCGGACTCTCAACCACTGCGCCTCCAGGGGAGCCCTTCATAAACAATTTTAATGATATTAGGTGAAGTGGGTGAACCATCCTTTATTGTAGGACATCTAGCATTCCAATTTTTGCTATTAATAATACTCCATGAACATCTTTGCACAAAAGTTTTGTATTGAGATTGTTTCTAAGAATAGTTTGCCAGAATTTTAATACTTTCTACTTACATCCCAGATTGCATTCAAAGAGATTGAACTAGTTCACAAATGGATGGTTTTTAGCCTATGCTTGTTTGACAAATGTATTGAACTGTTTAATGTGCTAGGCATTGTTCTCAGCATTTGCAATATATGTGAACAAACGGGCAAAAATTCCTACCCTTGTGAAGTTTGAGGACGGAAGAGAGAACTTTAAAAAAAATTGTTGGGCTTCCCTAGTGGCGCAGTGGTTGAGAGTCCGTCTGCCGATGCAGGGGACACGGGTTCGTGCCCGGGTCCAGGAGGATCCCTACGTGCCGCGGAGCGGCTGGGCCCGTGAGCCATGGCCGCTGAGCCTGCGCGTCCGGAGCCTGTGCTCCTCAACGGGAGAGGCCACAACAGTGAGAGGCCTGCGTACCGCAAAAAAAAAAAAAAATTGTTTTTGGAGGGTGTCAACCTTTTTGTTTTCCCAACATTCTCTGTTAATAGAAAAACTTGCTACTGCTACTTCTGTTCTTAAATATAAAGTGTGTAAAACCTATTTAAAACCGGTCATGTATTCGACGGGGGCAGGGAGGAGAGATGGCTCTAGGAATATGAAGGGTTATCTTGGGGGAAGAATTTAAGAGAAATAAAAAAATCTCATTTGGCCAGATGCCATGTTATTGATTTCAGTTTTCTGATTACCTGTGAATTTGAACATTTCTCCATTGTTCACCTTTGGTTTTACATGATAGTACTCATTGTTAGCTTTCAGATGAATGTATGTGTGTGGTATGCTACTTAAGGAGTTATTGGTACTGTTTTTACAGCCATTTGAATGGAAAGCTGGAAGACGCAAAAATCAAACAACCATAGAGCAACTCACTGTGTACCAGATACTATGTTAGGTTTTGGGATTACAAAAATAACACGATTGGGCTTCCCTGGTGGCGCAGTGGTTGAGAGTCCGCCTGCCGATGCAGGGGACAAGGGTTCGTGCCCCGGTCAGGGAGAGGCCGCGGCGGTGAGAGGCCCGCGTACCGCAAAAAAAATAAAAATAACACAATTTATGCTCTCTGAAAGCTTACCATCTAGGGAAACTGGTTCTTACACTTGAAGCGGAAGAATCCCAGACGATGTTTGTTTAAAATGCAGTTTCTCACCCACCAAAAGTTTTGATTCATTGGGTAGGGGATGGAGGGCACAGGTAGTTACAATTTAAGTTAGCTTCCTTTTGATTGTGGTGCGGCTGATTCGCACTGAGAAACACTGTACAAATAGGACTATAGAGAAATGAAAGGAACGTTAGATTTAAGATGCCAGCACTTGTAGGAGAAGCACACACTGGGTCCAGTTTACGTAGAAATTTTGATCCTCAGCTCAAGAGCAGTAGATCTCTGACAACCTCATACCGGTGCTGGCACCATCAGGGGTCGGAGGGTGCTGAGAGGGGAGCAGGGTGTCCCTCCGGGTCGGAAGGCCAACGGGAACGCAGGGTCTCCTCCTCAGTCCCCACTCACCACCGGAAGATCCACCCACTTCCTCGGGTCCACGCCCCTCCGCCTTTGGCCCCGCCCCTCGGGGGGCTGGTCACCAACGACGCTGGGGCCGGAAGTGACGACACCGATGAGGCCTTTTGGGCGGGGCCTGGGCCGGGCCGCTCCAAAGGCCGCGATTTCACATCGGAAACAAAACAGTGGCTGCTCGGGAAGAAACCTCAGCTGCTAGAGGCCGGTGGTGGCGGCGAGGAAAGGGTAGGTGCCCGATGGGGAGCTGGGGAGAGAGAAACACACCTCTCATCCGGTGCCGACACGGGTGGCTGCGGGCAGGGCCGGGCCCTTTGTCGTTGTCCGGGCCGCGGAGCCGGTGTCCTCGAGAATGGGGAGCGGGGTGCGGTCGGGCGGGCACCAGGGAACCCCGTGTGGAGAACGAGTAGGGGCGGCCCGTTTCTCGGGCTCCGGGCGCGGCGCGCGATCAGGTTGAAAAGAGATTCCCCTTCGCAGCCTTGGTCCGGAAGTGCTGGTTTTCCGAAGACATCTCAGGGCGCAGGTGCCTTGGGCGGGGATTGACCGTCTTGCCTGGAGTGGAGCAGGAGAAAGAGGAAGCGCCTGGTGCTGGGTCTGGTTGAGCAACTGTTGAAACTCTGCGCCTTATGCCCTGAATGTGTCCTTGTCCAGGGGAAGCGAGTGGCACTCAGGGCTAAGTTCCTTCTGTCTCAGTTCGGGACGGAATACAACAGGGTCTGCCTGATCGGGACTGTCACGAGGCATATATGTCCAGTGCTTTGCATGTATTTTAGGTACTTGACGTTTTCATCTCGCCCAAATTCCTTTCAAATAAATATCTGCTTCTCTTGTAGGAGAGTAACTTAATAATTTTAAAAGCATTGCTTGCCTGCTTTGGACAAGATGAATAAAGTGTGCAAGGTTTACTATGTGAGATACGAATAGTATGCAAATTATGGCAGAGTACATTGTAAAAGTCATAGTATTCTCTGAAGTTTGAGGCAGGTAGAGATTACATCTGGTTAAGGGCATCTTGTTATTTACGTTATCTTTTACAATGGAAAGGTTTACACCCTCGGAGTTGAATTGAGAGCATTATATCAGAGGGTGTACTAGGAAGAGGGGCCCTCTGGATGCTAAGCGTCCAGTGACCCAGTGTGCACATTTAATAACTGTTATGAAGGATAAAAACAGGAAAGTAGATTGGAGCCTGTTGCATTTGGCTGATTTCAGTCACCTGCAAAAGCCAATTTCAGTTCTCCTTAACTCATTTGCAGGGTTCAGCCAACTTAAACCCCCTCCCACCTCCATTTAATAACAAGCCCTTAATAATGAAAAGGAGCCTATTTATTGAGTGGATGGATTCCCTCACCTCTACCCGCCTTCCCCAAAGTAAAGTAGATGATAGAAGCGGCATCAATCATCAGCTTTTCCATTCGTCTACTCCTCGTCCTTGGGTAGATAGTTACCACAATTCTGGGCATACTTTCCTCTGAATGGATATGATCTAGTGCTGAATTTTAAGTTAATGGCTGCCCCTAGTCCTAGACTGCTGTGTGAATTTCCATTTGGGGAGAACTGGAGGATTGGAGTTGGTCTCTGAGAATCATTCTAGCAGGAAAGACATAACATTTGTCAGCAAGGCTAATGTGGTCCTCTTCTCTCTCAGATCCAGGTTGCCTCTGCTCCTGCTATCCCACTACTGTTACATCAGATTGCAGGGAGAGACTTCTTTGGATGTACTCTGAAAAACCTTTCAGAGCCCGCTAATACTGCCTCTCCTTCATGTGATAGATGCCAGGCAGATTTGGAAGGTGTTTTGAGCTTTGCTTTTCATAAGTTTTGTGATAAGAACTTTGCTTTAGGTACGTGGGGGCTAGAATGGATAAGAGATTTGAGGTGACTTTTGCATAATCCGGGTGAGATATAATGAAAATTTGACCTTTGGTGGTGGCAGAAGCTTAGAAAGGAAGAGTATCATCATGAAGAGGACATAACAGCCAATTGAGGCGCAAGGAGTAAAGTGTAAAGTTGACTAGGAGGCTTTAAGTTTAGAGAATGGGGGAGACGATTACAGAAATAAGGAAGTTAGAGGCAAAGAACTAGTCTAGAGAGGAAGATGATGAGGAAACAGTTTGGAAGTCTCACTTTTGAAGTGCCAGCAGTTAAATATCCCATGGACAGGCCTGGAGCTGTAAACATGGGTCACTTAAATAGACTTAGCAGTTGATGTTGGAGCAGTGGAGGAGATGCCTAAGGAAAGAGGGGGGACAAGGAAGCCCAGGCAGAGCCTTAGGAACACTTATAATGGGGGGGTGGAAGAGGATGAGGAACCAGCTGAGGGGAATGAGTGGTGGGAGGAGAACCTCCATAGTGCAGTGTCATAAAAACTGAGGAAGGGAGGGAAGCTTCAGGAAGGAAAAGGTTGTCAGGGATTTTCAGTATTAAGCCTGTTTGTAGGAGAGAAAACCTGAAGCTTTAGAGCAGTACTGTCCATTAGAAACATAATGTGAGCTACAAAGGTTAATTTTACATTTTCTAATGAGCAAAAATTTTTGAGATAGAAATAGGTAAAATTAACTTGAATGATATATTTTATATAACCCAATACATTTAAAATATTTTTATTTCAACATGTAATTAATGTAAAAACATACTTGTCTGTCTTCCCCTCTAGATAGTAAGCTCCTTAGGTGAACAGAAGCATCATCTGATTCACTGGCACCCCTGGTACCTATCACAGTGTATGGTTATGTAGAAGAAACCCAATAAGTATTTGTTGATTAAAGGGTATTAATATTTGGTTTTCACAATGCCTTGTACAGTTCCTTAAGTTGATCTAAAGCAAATGAGAGAATGCAAGTATTGCTGAGTATAGTCAGTGATTTACGAATTAATTAGGTGTGAATAGTCATTTTCTTCATTAAAGATTAGTTGTGTTCTACCCATTTCCACAACAAATTTGATACAATGACTCAGGGTAATTATATCTTCCATGTAGAAATTAAATTTGGGGGGGAAAAGAATCTATAATAATACAGAACCATGGTCCCATATCCACAATTCTCAAATCCAAAAGCTCCTGAAAAAAGTGAAAGGATAAGCAACACTCTTTGGGTTTCACTGTCTCCCATCACCCTCAGATGGGACCATCTAGTTGCAGGAAAACAGGCTCAGGGCTCTCACTGATTCTGCATTATGGTCAGTTGTATAATTATTTCATTATATAGAAATAAAGTGCACAAGAAATGTAATGCGCTTGAACCATCTTGAAACCATCCCCCCACCCCCGGTCCCTGGAAAAGTTGTCTTCCACGAAACCGGTCCCTGGTGCCAAAAAGGTTGTGGACCGCTCGCTGCCTTAGAACATTAGCTCTCGCTCTGCTTAAAGGGGACAGCTAAGACATTCTGCTTTTCTTGTCTTGTTCTGGGGCCCAGACTGAAGGGGCAGTGGCTACCCAAAGTAAGTTCTTCATGAGGGAACAGCAGAAGTACAGAAGGCAAGGCTACCTGCACAAGCACAGTTTAACTGTCTGTGCCACATCTGCCAAAATCCCATCAACCAAAGCAAGTCATAAGATTGTGCCCAAAGGCCTGGAGTGGGTAGTAGACTGCACCTACCTTGAGGCCAAAGCAAGTCACAGAGCCAAGCTCAACATCACTGGAGAGAAGTATTCCTCCCTTGGGGATGCTGGGGGAGGGAGTGAATATTTGCTGAATAATAATCTAATCTACCACAGATGGTTCACAGAAGTAGAGTGGGAAGGAAGGAGGGAAAAAAAATCACCAAATAGGATGTATCGCTATCCCTGCTCTTTTTAGAGCCTACCACTTTCACAAAGCCTCTTGTAGGGCTGGGGAAATTATTTGCTCCTGGCCTCTTAAAATTCTGAGGGTCTTTCTAGGCTGTATTCCTGAAGTTTTAAATTAATTTCAAGTTATTTTTATTTATTTTAATTTGTTACCTTGGATGGGCTTCCCTGGCAGTCCAATGGTTAAGACTCCGCACTTCCAGTGCAGGGGGCACGGGTTCAATCCCTGATCAGGGAACTAAGATTCCACATGCCGCGTGGCATGACCAAAAGAAAAAAAATTGCTACCTTGGGATGTAGTGATAGACAGAAATGTACTTTTCTGTTGGTGTTTCCTTAAATGGAATTTTTAATAAGCTCCTTTTTGGGATTTTAAACACTGCTCCTGTGATACTTTTCAAAGTGCTGATGGATAGGTTTTCTGGCTAGACAGACTTTTCTGTTCAGCACATCTGAACTTCAAGATTATTTGTATTCTCTTGGAGCTTTTTTTTAGTCTTTGTGTACAATAAAAAGAAATTGTAGTTGCCCATCAGAGAAGGATTTTTTTTTTCCTTTTGTCTGATTGAGCAAGTGTCTTGAGAAAAAAGGAATGGATGGCAGTGAATTCGAGTGTTGTGCTGTATCAGTCTCAGAAAATCTTCAGCAGTTGGCCGGAGAGAGAAAACACCAAAATCTACTTACATTCCTACTCCCACTCCCTATGCAATCCAGGTCACACGAAAGATCCTCACTTCCCAACAACTGTCTTTTCTTGCTCTCAGGGCACTGTTAAGAATGTTACAAAGTCCACTGGTGTCTTTTGCCGCGCTGCAGGAACAGTGGGTCCGGGAACAGTGGGTCGTTGGCTTTCTCCGTGCAGTCATCAATTGTTTTCAGCTGTTACTGGACCAGAGTCAAATCCAGCTTTGCCTGCCCCTTTCTTTGTACCAACAATGATTGTCTGTACCAACAATAATTGTCTGTTCACCAGACCTGACTGAAGACCTAGCTAACCCTGTTGCCTACCTTTGCTTCCTACTGAGCTCCATGGAAAGAGCAGCTCTTCCAGGGAGAGTCACCCTGCAGCATTGTGATCTTCAACACATCAGTGGTGGCATGAGCTTTCTCCTGTTGAACTGGCAAACACCTGGGCTGGGCATCAGAAGATCTGGGTTCTGGAACTGGTGTTACTTGCCTCATAGTTGTACACTGACAAATTTTTTCACCTTGCCTGAGCCTTAGTGTTTTACATGTAAATACAGATGTGTCTTTTAAATACAGTCGTCCCTTGTGGTTGAGGGGGTGGGGGTGAAGGAGAAGTGGTTTCAGGACTCCCACCACCCCCCACCCCCATGGGCACCAAAATCCTCAGATGCTCAAGTCCCTTATATAAAATGGCATAGTATTTGCATGTAGTCTACACACATCCTCCTGTATACTTTAAATCATCTCTAGATTACTTATAATACCTAATACAATGAAATGGTATGTATATAGTTGTAAATACAATGTATTTATTTGCTGGCACAAGCAAATTAGGTTTTACTTAATTTTGGAATTTTTTTCAAATATTTTTGATATGCAGTTGGTTCAGTCTGGGTCGACTGTAGTATTGGAATATGTTAAAGTGACTACTGTATTATAGATGATTCTTACAAGATTCGTCTGAGAAAGCTCCAGTATGATAATCAGTTTGTGTGATTTCTTTTAATAGTTGGACAGATCCTATAAGCATAAGATTAATAATGGGAACCACTTAAATTAAAATGACCAGATTCTCATTATAGCTTATCTTTAAAAAAAAAAAAAAAAAGAAGTACCAGGACTGTTATATTGGGAATGCTTTTGAAACTAGTTTTTTTTTCTTTAATAAATTTATTTTATTTTATTTATTTTATTTTTGGCTGTGTTGTGTCTTCATTGCTGCACACGGGCTTTTCTCTGGTTGTGGCGAGCGGGGGCTACTCTTCGTTGCCATGTGCAGGCTTCTCATTGCGATGGCTTCTCTTGTTGTAGAGCACGGGCTTCAGTAGTTGTGGTGCCCAGGCTCAGTAGTTGTGGCTCGCAGGCTCTAGAGCACAGGCTCAGTAGCTGTGGCGCATGGGCTTAGTTGCTCGGCGGCATGTGGGATCATCCTAGACCAGGGCTCGAACCCGTGTACCCTGAATTGGCAGGTGGATTCCCAACCACTGCGCCACCAGGAAAGCCCTGGCACTAGTTTTTAATTTCTAGTTAGACCAGTTATTGAAGTTTAAGATCTCATTTACTACTTTTTTTTTTTAAGATCTCATTTATGTCAAAGCAATAGTTTTACTAGTAATAAAAATCAGCTCAGTGTGTCTTAATGCTCACTGTTACAAACTCCTAGATGGCAGGGATGAAATTTTATATAGAGGCAAAGTAGTGTAATACGTGAACCTTTGCTTTGCTCCTTTGCTTACTGAATGTGACTTTGGGCACATTCATGAACTTCTGTGTGCCACGTTGTTTTCATCTGTAAAATGGGTAAAGTGAACATAATTAATTAAATCCTCTCAGTGTCTGTCTTTGAGTTTTGATATAAGTAGACAGCCAGTAAACTCCTGTTTAGTGAATGAACAATCACTTTTCTTCTGCTCATATTGTACCTGTAAATGTACTACAGTTTATTTACTTTTTATTTATTTTTGCCTGCAGCGCCTTTTCTTGCCTTTTGCTTGTTTCATTTGGCTAACACTGTCTTGCTTACTTGGTTTTGTTTCTGAGGGATTGTATGAGAATATCAGTGACAGATTTCTAAGGGTTTTTTTGTAATAGAGCTGTACTTTAAATGACATGGTGTAGTCTTCAGAGCAGCCAGTGGAGGTAACCAGTTGCAACTTTTTCTGTTTGCCGTCCTGTGGCATTTCTGCATTAGCTGAGGTAGTAGGTGCTGTACTAAATGTTTTTGTGAAAAAGAAGGGAATAATATGTGCTGTGTTGCTGATCATTAATGCTACATTAATGTTAAATTTTCAATTAGATAGTCAACTTTTAAAAATATAGAAGCATAGAAGCATAGGTCAGGACATTTACTTTCAATACTTTGAAAATATAACTGTTCTATTGGAATCTACCTCCCTTTTGGGTAAGCTAACATACATATTGCCAAACCCTAAATATAGGTTTACACCCACAAAAATCTATTTGACTTTTTAAATTGAAGTATATAGGAATGTGCACAGATCGTAGGTGTACAACTCAGTGAATTTTCACAGACTGAAACCTCTGTGTAACTAGCACACAGATCAAGAAACAAAGCATTACCAATACCCCCAGAAGCTTCTTGTGTACCCCCTTCCAGTGATTAACCCCCATAAAAGTAACTATTGAATCTAGTCTTAATTTTAATTCATTTTATTTTTAAAACAAATTAATATTATATATTTAAAACAGAATTGCATAAGTACATCATGTTTAGTTAATATTAATTAGCAATCCTCTGATCTCATACCAGCTAACTATGGGCTGAAGTTGGAGGGGAGGATAAAGGTAGGCACAGTATTTATTTATTTTATTATTATTATTTTTAAAATATTTATTTATTTATTTGGTTGTGCTGGGTCTTAGTTGCAGCAGGCGGGCTCCTTAGTTGTGGCTGATGGGCTCCTTAGTTGCAGCTCACCCGGCTCTTTAGTTGTGGCATGCAAACTCTTAGCTGCAGCATGCATGTGGGATCTAGTTCCCTGACCAGGGATCAAACATGGGCCCCCCGTGGAGCGCGGAGTCTTAACCACTGTGTTACCAGGGAAGTCCCAGGCACGGTATTTAAAAGCATGTAGGATAGGAACTTCTCTGGCAGTCCGGTGGTTAAGACTCTGCGCTTCCACCGCAGGGAGTGGGAGTTTGATCCCTGGTGGAGCAATTAAGATCCTGCATGCCGCATGGCGTGGCCAAAAATTTAAAAAAGCATGTAGGATAAAAGGGAAAGCGTACCTTGATTAAGAATTTGTCATGATTCGAATGATCCAAATATAGGTCATTAAAGGTTAATTGGAAGTCAATACCTTTACTAGAGGAAAAAGTTGCTTTATGTGTTTTTGATGAAAAAATCATTAGAATAAGAAAGAATATTTAGAGTGTAGAAGTTCCTGAAGTTAAAAGTAAAAATGAAACAAGACATTAACAAAATGCTTTCATGTAAATATGTACATGGTAATGTTTTGGATACTATAAGTGAATTAGAATACTGCTTAGGTATGCAAACAGATTTTTTTCCTTCTATATTTCTGAAGACTTTCAATGAAAAGGATAGTTGAAGTCATAAGGAATCGGCTGATGGAAATGCAGGTAGACAGGCAAATGGGAATGTGGCCCCCAGGAGGCTGAAGTGTGGGAGACAGAATGATGATGTGTGTAAGCAAGGCTGTGCCAGGTTGCAGAGTAGAGGCTGGGAGTTAGGAGTCTGCGATTTTGGTCCTGGTCTGCCCAGTTGTGTGCTTTTAAGCAAGTCACTCAACTTGGGTGCCCTTTTGCTTTTGTAAAATAGATATGTTACCTGTTTACCCTGTCTTGGGTCATTGTGGTAAAGAAAAAAAATGAGATGATAAAAAGAAATTTTGCAAAATTAAAAGCACTAGACAAATAATTTTATGGTGATGTAAATTAGGTTGGATTGGAAGAGGGATGTTGATGAGAACATTCTTTAAGATCATTTAGCTCCCTTTGCTCTAGATCTGAAATCATTAGATATCATCCTGATTGAAAATATTTGGTTTCTCAAGTAGATCTACTCATTACCAAGAGGTATCTTGAGCTGACAAAAGTTTGTCAGTTGAAGGTCCTGGCAAATTAATACATTACTGGTTTACAAATTAGTCTTATAAGTATTTAATTGGTGTGAATGGGTTTACTAGGATTTGACCAACTCTGGGTAACCCAGTAAAATCCTATTTCAGACCTAATCCAGGAGCCTGCAAGTGACAGCAGCCTGTGAGGTCCTTAGAAAGCTTGGCCTGGAGGATAACACATGAAAGAAAGGTTTGTTTTTGGTGAAAGTAACTTATGAAAGTGTTTCAAAATAAAAGTATAACTGTAATGCACAAAAGACTGTTTTCTTTTTCCCTTTTCAGAACCCCAAGAGGCTCTGTTTTCTGTGAAAAAGTATTTCTGTACAGTTGCTCCAATGACAGAGTTACCTGCACCCTTGTCCTACTTCCAGAATGCACAGATGTCCGAGGACAACCACCTGAGCAATACTGTACGTAGCCAGGTACAGTGTCAACCTCTACAACTGCCCTTTCAGACTGTGGATTCAGTGACCACCCTCCCTCGCCTCCAGGAGAGGCTCAGGGGGCTGAGCAGGCTTTTTCTACTTTATCAAATTTACATATTTGCTGAACTTCAAATAAGGGAAAGCATTGTACCATTTGGTGCAGGGGACACAAGGCTGTGTGAGACTTGGGTGTTGATACAGTTCCTCCCTGGCTCAGGCATCACCTCCTCCTCTGAGGCCTTTTCCAACTTCCCCGGCTATTTATTATTTTACCTAGCTTGCTCTTACTCTTCTATGAGCGGAGTACATTTTATTTACTTTTAGTTTTTCAGTGCCTAGCCTGGTTCTTTTATTTTTTTTTCTTTCTTAATTTTTTTTCTTTTTTAATATATTTTTGTCTGTGTTGGGTCTTCCTTGCTGCATGCAGGCTTTCTCTAGTTGTGGCAAGCGGGGGCTACTCTTCGTGCAGGGCACGGGCTTCTCATCGCGGTGGCTTCTCTTGTTGCGGAACACAGGCTCGAGGTGTCTGGGCTTCAGTAGTTGCAGCACGCGGGCTCAGTAGTTGCAGCACACAGGCTCTGGAGCACAGGCTCAGTAGTTATGGCTCACAGGCTCTAAGGCGCACGGGCTTCAGTAGTTGTAGTGTGTGGGCTCTAGAGCACAGGCTCAGTAGTTGTGGTGCACGGGCTTAGTTGCTCCGCAGCATGTGGGATCTTCCGGGATCAGGGCTTGCACCCGTGTCCCCTGCATTGGCAGGCGGATTCTTAACCACTGTGCCACCAGGGAAGACCCTAGCCTGGTTCTTGACAGTGCTCAGTAAATGCTCATTGACTGAATGATGAATGCAGGGCTACGGGTATAAGTCCTAGGATAGGTCAAAGGAGAGAATCAGGAAAGGGGGTGTAGTCAGTGGCATGGGACACAGACACTTCACTGGCTATACACATAGACCAGAGCTGCCTGCCACTCTGTTAGCTAACCATTACAGGTTGAAGGCAGTCCACAAATGGCTTGTGAGATGGCTGGGGCATCAGCCGCATTTTTAGAGGTGGAGCCAGAATGGGGAAAGCCACAAGGCCAACTGTAAGCTATGCTGGATGCAGGGGATGGGGGGCAGAGGGCAGACTTTCCTCTATTAGAACCAGAGGGCAGAACCAGTGATAGAAGGAAACAGGTTCTGGATCAGTAAAAAGAAATTTCCTCACAAGGACTTTACGTCTGAAAGAGCGTAGGCTGTCTTGTGGGCTAGTGTGTGCATGTCACTAAAAGCGGTTACGGAGGCTGGAAGACTACCAGCCAGATCTGCAGAGGGTTAGTTCGTGGAATGAGCCGTGAACTAGAGCACTAAGTGGCCTGGAAGTTCCCTTCACACTCCAAAGATTTAGGATTCCAATTCAGGGTCAGAACGTGGGAGGAGGGCTTCACAAAGTAAACTTTGATGGGTGCGTAGGATTAGAATAGAGCAAACTGGGAAGTCATTACTGAGAGAAGAAATAACACTAGTGGAGGAAGCATTTTCCTACCATATCAATTGACAGGGGACTCTATCTGGAGATACGTCAGCAGAGGCAGATGACACTGCATTGCTAGAGCATTTTTAAACAAGTGAAATCAAGTTAAAATGAATTTCAAGGGACGCCCTGAAAGAGAACACCTGAGGGGTTGGGGGAGGGAAGAGGGGCTGTCACGTCTGGTGCCTGGGCGGGTGTTTAACAAGCAGTGGTACGAAGGACTGATTTTTCTGACAGCACTCCTGCTCCTCTGCTGTGTGTCAGCAGCTTGACTTACTCCTTTTTGCTGTTCCCCAGGAATGGACTTTTGAAAAGATAGGCTGGGCAGGATTATAAAGTTCTTGGGGTACAGGCTGTGAAAGTTTGGATGCTACAGACTTTGTACTCATTTTCAAACTGTTACTTCAGAGGAGAGAGGGGAAAAGTGGGAACAGTTGACGTAGGTCTCTGGGTGCCCCTTCCTTAACCAGAGCATCTCCTCTTTTATCTGTTGTACATATTGATCTTCTGTGGATCCCTTTGAACAAAAGATTCCACAGCTAAGAAGTTAAATGTCACTCATCTGCCCCAAACCCTCCAAAGACATCTCATCTCAGAATAAAATCTAGTCTCTGAGGTTTAAACTGTCCCCTCCCCCACCCTGTGTTGTCTCTCACCATCTTCCCCCTCCCTCACTGCTTCTGCTGGGCCCTGGGTTCTCCTCCCACTCTTCTCCCTGGCTCTCTTCAGTTCCTTCAGGCCACCTCCTGAGTCACCTTATCAGTGAGGCCATGCCTTCCTTCCCTGCCACCCGGCACTCCCTGTACCCTTCCTTGGCTTTACTTGTGCGTAGCACTTACCAGTGTTCCTAACATACTGTGTAGTTAGATATGATTTGCTTACCTGCTTCCCTCCAAGAACAGTGCTTGGCACATAGGAAGCTCTCCACTGTTGGTGTAATATTGTTTATATCCCTCACACTCAGGTTTTGTGGGGCTTTCCTGGTATTTTTTACTGCCTTTTTTTTTAAACACCTCAGTGACTGATAAGTTGAAAAAAGGGTAGCTCTAGAGGAGGTACAAATGATGTAGGATTGTTATTGATAACTGCATGTGTTCATGGTCTAATTTTAGCAAGTCTTAGCAAGTCGTGTTCTCAGTGGTACCTTCCAGATCTATTAGGGCACCATTTTCTAGAAAATCAGGCCTAATTTATTTGTTTACTTTTGCCTCTGCTGTTGATAATGTGATGTTAATTGAGTTTATCTTTTATCTCCTTAAAAATATCTTCTATAGCTTATGAAGATCTCATGCATGCATTCTTATATTTTCCAGTTACCACAAGATAGGCATTATTGCCATTTTACAGTTAAAATGCTTGTCCAAGACCACATAGAAAGTTAAATAACAGACCTGGAACTTAAAACTGTGCTTTCTAATCCCAAACTCGCTCCAGTATTTCTTCTGTTCTTCCAACGGTCTCATACCCCAGAAAAATGTTGTAATACTGAAAAGAGACATTGTATGAAAAAATGCTGGGGAAGAAAAATACGAAGTCTATTCATTTTGCAGTAACGTACTTTAAAAAACCCCAAAGAACGAGGAAAAGAATCTCATCGTTATGTTTTTTAGCTATAAAGAAGCCATTGTTTAAGTATATGCTCTGGTTGGTTATGAAAAAATGGGGGTAGGTCCAGATTTAAATTGGACATAGAAGACTGTTTTTGCAGATTAATTGAAAGCAGCTCTTTTATTTCTGCTGTTGGATAGTGGTGTTGTTAAATACAAGTACCCGAAGACAAGCCTCTAAAGGCACAAAAAGTCCTTCTCAGGCTTATTTCTTCTTTATTTGCTCAGGACTAGTTTAGAGGAATTAAAAGGAAATTGACAGATGTGGAAAGTGTGAATCTTTCCACACTACTCAGGAGAGGAAACTCTCATGTTCAATGTCTTCAGTGTGTTGGACTCTGTGCTAGGTGCTGTGACAAACATTATGTAGTTTTAGGGCCTGGCATTTTGGGGATGTTTATCATAAATGAGCAGATTTTCCTTTTTCCTCTGTCTTCCCCTCCTTTGAATAGCTACTCTAGTGAAGTGCTTATCTGTATGACTCTATATTCTAGAGTACTCAAACATGCTATTTTGCAGTAGATATTACAAAAAGAAAATTCATTTAAAAATATTTTTGAAACCAGAAGGAGAGTGAATATCTTCCCTACAGACTAGGTAAAGATCAGTGTAAAGCAGTGGAGCCTCTGTTCCTTTCCTCTACTCAGTATCTCCCTCCAAAGTCAGGAGCATCCCAAGTCTTGAATTCATATCATGGGGCAATGCTTTGAGTTTGGGAAAGAAGTGAGAGGTTAACTGGGTATTCAGAATTGTCCAAGAACACTGATGAATTGGCATTTAGGGCTTGTGGCTGATTGAGATGTAAACAGGTTCCTCAGAAGGAAGAACTAAGTTTGATCCACTTGTAATTTGAAGTAGCTATGTGTAAGTTTGGTTTAATTCAGCTAATTTCTTAGTACCTCATTTTTCCCATCTGTAAAATTAGCTGATTTGCTAAATAAATTCTCTTCCAGAAGCTTTGTTGTGACCAGAAGTTAGGGTGGCCAGCTGCCCCAGTGTGCCTGAGACTGAGAGGTTCCTGGAAGGCAAGACTTTCAGTTTTAAAACTGGGGCAGTCCTGAGAAAATAGGATCAAGTTGGTTACCCTGTAAGAAGTATAATGAAATTGAAACCATTTTGGATCTGATTAACCAAATCGTACTCAATTAGATGACTTTTCTTGTGTAACTTCAAGTATTGTTACATGATATATTGTTAGTGTTAAGTAGAAGATAACATTTAAAGCATTTTTCTCTTTCCAAAGGTCAAATGTTGTCGGTGGCTTTATTCTTCAACCCTTAGCAGATACAGTCAGGGCAGCCTTAGCCCAGAAAATAGGTTTTCCTTTTGTAGGCTGCTATAGATAATCTCATTCACAGTGAAGGGATTTGAAGTTTATGAGATTAGTCAGAGAGCTGAAAAATAGTGGGCTTCTTTTAATCCGAATATTTATTTCTTAACTTTTTATTACATAATATTTTAAGCATATAGAGAAAATATGGCAAATAATATAATGAGCACCCATGTACCTGCCACCCAACTTTATTAAACTTTAACATATTGTCTTTTTTTTTAATTGCATCATTTTGTTGTTGAGGTAAAATTTATAAATAGTGAAATATGTAGATCCGAAATGTATAATTCAATGGATTTTTAAAAATACATACACCTGTATAACCAATATGACAATCGAGTTATAAAACATTTACATTACCTCAGAAAGTACTTTTGTGGCCCCTTATAGTCAGTTCCTACCCACCATAGACAATCATCATTTTGATTTCTTCCTTTTTTTTTCTTTTTTAACTTCTATTTTATATTGGAGTATAGTTGATTAACAATGTTGTGTTAGTTTCAGGTGTATGGCAAAGTGATTCAGTTATGCATATACATGTATTTCTTCTTTTTCAAATTCTTTTCCCATTTAGGTTATTACAAAATACTGAGCAGAGTTCTCCGTGCTATACAGTTATATATATAGCACAGGGAACTCTACTGTATAGCATATTGTCTTATTTGCTGTGTGTACTTTTTTTTACTAAGTTTTTTCTGTTCCTGTTATATATTGATTGTACACTAAATGAAATCGTAACCAAACAAGACAAAATTTTGCCTTTAATTTGGAAAGATAGTCTAGTTATACAAAAGAAATTACAGATAAAATTGAAGCACCTCTCCCACATTCTCCTTCTTCTCCCAGGATAGTAGTTACTATCCTGAATTTGGAGTTTGTCATGCTTACTATAAATATTTATGAACATAAACAATATTGAATATTATATAATATTACTTTGCATGTTTTAAAACTTTATATAGAGTGTGTGTGTGTAAAAGTTGTAGAAGAAAGTTCCCACTTTCTTTTTTAATTAATTTATTTTTGGCTATGTTGGGTCTTCGTTGCTGCACGTGGGCTTTCTCTAGTTGTGGCGAGCAGGGGCTACTCTTCATTGCGGTGCGCTGACTTCTCGTTTTGGTGGCTTCTCTTCTTGTGGAGCACGGGCTCTAGAGCACAGGCTCAGCAGTTGTGGTGCACAGGCTTGGTTGCTCCGTGGCATGTGGGATCTTCCCAGACCAGGGGTTGAACCTGTGTCCCCTGCATTGGCAGGCAGATTCTTAACCACTGTGCCACCAGGGAAGCCCTTCCCACATTTTTGAAATTTATATATGTAGGTGTGTGCTGCAGAAGACACATGTTTTGGGAATTTATATATAGGTGCATGTATCTCTAGTTCATTCATTTTATTTTGTGAATATATTAAAATCTATTCTGTTTATAAATATTTGGTAGTTTCCAATTTTCACAGTAACCAGCAGTGTTACAGTGACATTCTAATTCATGAATCCTTCTGCACATGTGTGAGTTTCTCAAGGATCATTGCTGCGATTGGGTATAATGATCTTAAACTATATTTGAGATTGCCAGTATGCTCTCCAAAGTGGTTACACGTCAAGAGTGTGTGGCTGTTTGCATTCTTTTACATCCTTTTTTTTGGCGTTACGCGGGCGTTACGCGGGCCCCTCACTGCTGTGGCCCCTCCCGTCTCGGAGCGCAGGCTCAGCGGCCATGGCCCACGGGCCCAGCTGCTCCGCGGCATGCGGGATCCTCCCGGACCGGGCACGAACCTGTGTCCCCCGCATCGGCAGGCGGACCTTCAACCACTGCGCCACCAGGGAAGCCCATCCTTGCCAGTTCTTGATATTGTCTGACTTATTATGTGTCGGTTGGATGGGTTTTTTTAAAAAATAAATTTATTTATGTGTTTATTTAATTTTGGCTGCGTTGGGTCTTCGTTGCTGCATGTGGGCTTTCTCTAGTTGCGGAGAGTGGGGGCTACTCTTTGTTGAGGTGCGCAGCTTATTGCGGTGGCTTCTCGTTGCAGAGCACGGGCTCTAGGCATGCAGGCTTCAGTAGTTGTGGCACATGGGCTCAGTAGTTGTAGCTCATAGGCTCTAGAGTGCAGGCTCAGTAGTTGTGGTGCACGGGTTTAGCTGTTCCACAGCACGTGGGATCTTCCCGGACCAGGGCTCGAACCAGTGTCCCCTGCATTGGCAGGTGGATTCTTAACCACTGCGCCACTAGGGAAGCCTGGTTGGATGGGTTTAAAATATTATCTTATGTTATTTTAATTGTATTTCCCAAATTTCTAATAAAGTTGAGCTTTTTTTTTTTATTGGCCATTTGCATTTCTTCTTTTGTGAATTGCCTGTTCATGATCTTTATCCATTTTTCAATTGTTTGTCTTTTTCTTACTGATTTTGTAGAAGTATATTTTTGGAGGGAGGAGGGATGCTAATCTCATGTTAGCTATATGCTTTTCAAATATTTTCTCCCATCTGTGGCTTCAGTTTGTTGATGGTGCCTAGTTTAAATGTTTTAAGTAGGTGAATTATCCTTTCCTTTTAAAAACGAAAATTATTTGGTTTTTTTTCAATTAAAAATAGATTAAGAAAGATATTTAACACCCCTGAATACAAAAAATACTTTTCCATATCCTAAACTGAAGTAAACTATACTGGAAACTGCTGTGTAGTCCAGCTAATGTTCAACTGTTCCAGTTATTGTTTTACACCTCTACCAGAAAAGTCTGACAAGGAAAAGATGGGTGATTTTGGTGATTTTCCCCTTTTATTTTTTCCACATGTTCTATAATATAGTTATCTCATAATTTAAAAAGAAAGGTATTTTTAAAGGGGAAATATTTTGAATGTAAAGAAAGGTCACAAAAGGACAATATGCTCTCTGGGGAATATCTGTGGAAAGGGGAGAAGCATTCAAGGTGTCCATGATGACTGACTAACAGTAGTGGGAGAATTAGAGCAGCTGATGTAAAAGAAACTAAAAAAGCATGATAGCCTGGGGTCTTGGTAATTGGAGTTTATATTATGCCCTTGATAAAAGCTTCAGTTGTGTTTGTCAGTCTCCATTTTAAAAGACTGAAATGTTTACAGTGTACTATAGAAACTTTTCATAAAAAATATTGAGTTTTTGGACTTACGCCTTAAGCAAGCTTTCATTTTCTAGAAAACTAGCTCATATAAAAATCTTAATTCCTGCTAATAACAGATGAGAGGAGTTACGTCGTTTTCACCTTTTCACTTTTTAGAATTTTTTACTTTTTTATGGTTGTTGACCCCATCTAGGCTGTAAAATCCCAAAAGGCAGAACTTCATTCGTGTTTCTCTGCTGACTTTAGAGTTTATTGATCACCCAGTATCTCTAAACCAGTTCAATACAAATATCCCTGCAAAAGAACAAAGCGGCTTTTGGTTTTTTCTCACGTTAGCAAGAGAACATTTAAAATTTTCCATCTGCAAATAGAAGTCTGAAGTGAATCTTCTCAGTTGCTTAAGGACTTCATCTTTCATGTGAGAGGGTGCTCTGGGCTCCCTGTGCTCTGGACACACTTCCGTAGCCATCTCACATCACTGCTGTTGCCACCGTGTCATTATCTGCACTGCTGTCACCATGTGGGGCAGAGCTCCAGTTTTTATGTAGAACAGCTGTCAAACATTGGCATGTCACAAGAACCAAGTGGAGAATCCATTTTATTTATTTCTCCCTCAAGAGTGCGTGTCCTGATTCCTTAAGATGGCATTCAACCAAAAATTTTACTACTTTCCATTAGTTGACCCACCACCTCTAACTAGAAGCTAGCATGGACTTCATGTTTGTTTTTGCCATTGGTTGGCTATGTCTATAGGGACTGGAGACTGGAAGGTCGACTGACTAATGACAACTATTTCTGAGAAAGGGCAAAGCTTATAAGTTGTAAAATAATGGAAGTTCTTTGTTTTCTAAATGTATTTTGCAGGTAAGATATTAAAGTAGCTCTAAGAAGAACATTATTTGGGCCTTTTTCTATAGTTTGTGATCTGTCATCATCCTTTGGTTTACTTTTACTATATCTATTAATTTGTAAAGTTTTATTTTCTGGTGCAAAATTTGGATGGGTATAGTTCATGTTTTGATTTGATGTAGATTTACAACTTTTATGTGGATTAGCTGAGACCTTTTTGCTTTTCTAAGATACAGAAGTGATTTTTTTGAAATAAGTCTAAAATTCATTTATATTGTTAATTAAGCCTTATAAAATGTATGTTACAGCAGTGACTTTCAAACCTTAGTGTGCATTGGAATCCCTGGAAGAACTGTTAGTACGAATTCTCTGGCCCCAAATCCAGAATTCCTGATTTTGTAGGCCTGGGATGGGGCCAGAGAATTTGCATTTCTGATCAATTCCCAGATCATGCCAATGCTTCTGGTCCAGGGGCCATAATTTGAGAACCACTATATTTGAATAAAGAATTAAAGGGAAAGTGACATTAGAGAAAAACAATTAGATTTATAAATTGAATACTCAGTGTTTTAATTCATATTAGTTTATTCTGACCCAAATTTTCTAGTCCTTAAAGAAATAAATGTCAACAGCCTTTTTGATTTAGAATAGAAAAAAATCAGTCATTTGCTAACTAAAAAAGAAGCCTTAAAGTAGTAATCCATTGAAAGGTCAGTAATAATTCTCTATGTAAAGCAATTGCTGAAGAAGACATGTAAATCGTTACCTTCAGCTGCTAAATTTACAACATTAAAATGTGTCTGGTCTTTATAAAAGAAGGTCATCTGCAGTATCTTTTCTGAATCCAAAATATTAGATGCAGAGAACTTTATTAAGTTACTAGCAAATCATAAACTGGCAGAACTAACCCCCTCATTTTCTAGATGATAGTGGGTCACTTTTTTAAAGTGTGAGAAATCCTATAAAATTAAACAGAATGCAAACCTATAAGCTGTTGAAAGTGGTGATTAAGTACTTGGGACCTCGAGGAGAAAAAAAATAAAGGAGTGATCTAAATTTAAGCTGAATCGGGTCCACGGGCTCAATCAGCCTTTGGATGATGATGTTACTGTACTGTTTATGGTAATGAATTTGTTTTCCCATTTATGCTGAAATGAAATAAGGAGAAAGAAGAACGTAAAATCTTGGTGACCTCCAGAGGAACATGCTTGTTTTTGCATGAGAGTAAAGTCAGAAATCCTTGGCACAGATCTTCATAGTTTGTTAAAAAAAAAACCAACTCTAGGTTCAAGCCTAACACAACAGCACCATAAATGTTAAATATTATCTCTCACCAGTTATATCAACTGTTCAGGGAAACGACAGCCTTCCTTGATGACAGAGTGATGGTTAAAGCTCTAACTCTGGGCAATCACAAAGCTTGGACAGGTGCTGGATGGAATTCTGCTTGCTGTTGGAAACATATTGCGTATGATTAATAAATATTTTCAAGTTTCCACATAACTTGCCAGTTCTTGTTAAGCTCCTCTTCTAGTTTTTCCTACAGTGCAGGGCTTAGGAGCCTCTCAGTTCTATTTGTGGAAATCCAAACAATATGTATAAAGTCTTATAAGATTCATAGTTTTTCTTATAAATAAATATCCATCTTTAAGTAAATAATATGCAGATATATTTATATCAACATAATGGAATACAGTGTTAATTTTTACATGGGACTTATTACATGGGAATGTATACATGAAATAATATTCGATGAAAAAAGTAGGATGCAATATTTGTGAATGTTCACTGTAGCTATGTACCTATGTGTGTATGTTGAAAAACACTAGAATTTGAGATGTAAAAATGAGTTGTTTTCCTTATAAAATCATCTAAGTTCATATTCAGCAATACAAAATTATAAAATGAAGTGTGGCAAAACTGCCATGAACAAAGTCAAAAAACAAACTGGGCAAAGGCTTATAATGCCTAATGACAGATATATCTTAATATACGAAGAATTCTTATGAAGCCAAAAGGGACATAAACAACTCAGAAACAATATTACCAAAGGATACGAGCAATATATGTATATGGAGGAGGAAGAAGAAATATACATGGTAATAAATATATGAAAAGACTAGTTGATCAACCTTACTAGTAATGAGACATAGAAATGAAAACCTTTCATTGTTCACCTATCAGTGAGCAAGGCCTCATCCCCATTGCTACTAAAAGTGTGGGGAAATAGGCATTCTCGTTTGATGTTCACGGGAGTTAAATTTGTGTTTATTTGGAGGCAAGTTTTCAAGTGAGTCCACTACATATACATGCCTTTTGGAGATAATTTGGCAATTAAATCTAAAAAGGCATATACCTTGTGACCTGGCATTTCCACTTCTAGAAACTTGTCCTATAAAAACATTTCCATAAGAGTGCCAGGAAATATAGACAAGAATATTTATTGAAACATCATTTGTAACAGTGAGAATTTGGAGATAACCTCAGGCTTTTCTTATGGTTTACCGAGTCCGTAGTATAAAGTAATGGTGAATAGTAGGATCTTTTGGCTAAACTGTCCAAATTAGAATCTCTGCTCTAGAACTTCTTCACTCTGGGATCTTTGGCACACTATCTGATCTCTCTGAGCGTCGATTTCTTTATCTGTTAATGAAGTTTAGAATATTAATAAACTCAGAGTTTTATTAGGATTAAATGAGACAACTCATCTGAAGTGCTTAGAGTGTCTTGCACATACATAGTCAATAAATGTTAGCAATTATTATCATAATTGTCATTATTACTGTGCCATTACTGTAGTGTTTAAGTTGAGGTATATTTACAAGTGTTGGTATAGAAAGGTATCTGACATACCATTAAGTGACAAAAGCAAATTGCAGAACACGGCTTTAAAAGTATCTGAAAGTACATCAGATTGCTCACCATGTTCATGTTGTGGAACAGAGATTAGGAAGGACACTTAGTTTCTATGTTATAAACACAAGTTGATAACACTTTTTAAAACTTCTAAAAATGTTTATAAACCGGGCTTCCCTGGTGGCGCAGTGGTTGAGAGTCCGCCTGCCGATGCAGGGGACGCGGGTTCGTGCCCCGGTCCGGGAGGATCCCACGTGCCGCGGAGCAGCTGGGCCCGTGAGCCACGGCCGCTGAGCCTGCGCGTCCGGATCCTGTGCTCCGCAACGGGAGAGGCCACAACAGTGAGAGGCCCGCGTACCGCAAAAAAAAAAAAGAAAAGTTTATAAACCCTTGTTTATAATATTTCTTTTAACTACAGAAATAAAACTAAAAACCAGGGGCAGGCAGGCAGAAAACAAGGTTTTTAAAAAAAATGGGCAAGCCCTATGCTCTATTGAAAATACCTCCACAATTTTTGCTGCCTGAGAACTATCCCTGCCTGAGGGTCCACATGCTTTAGTGGCTCGACCTGTACTCGCCTCATGTTCTGAAGTGAGAGAAAGGAGAAGGAATTAAAATGAAGCCTCTGACGTAATGGTGTAGGAGCTGTGGGGAATGTGGCTTCGTAGGAACTCACTTCCCACATGCTGGCCACTTCCCATAGGACGCTGCCCTCCCTGAAACTTAACAACATTTATACAGTGAGTAATCCTTCCTCTGCCACTGAAATGAAATCATTTATAATGGCTACAGCGCTGGTTTTTCTGAATCTTAAATATAGCCTTTAAGGGCAGAACTGTGCAGGCTGTAAAAAGATCCTTGGTGGCCAGAGCATAGGGAGAAGGTGAGGGATCAGTAGGCAGAGAACAGAGGATTTTTAGGACCGTGGAACTATTCTGTATGGTACTATGGTAGATGCATTTATTATGCATTCTTCAAAACCCACATAATGTACAATACCAAGAGTGAGCCCTAAAGCTAACTATGGAGTTTGGGTGATAATGAGGTGTCAGTGTAGATTTGTTGGTTGTAAAATGTACCACTTTAGTGTAGGATGTTGATGGGGGAAGGCCGTGTGGGGCAAGGGGTGTAGGGTGTATGGGAACTCTTCGTACTTTCTGCCAAGTTTTGCCGTGAACCTAAAACAGCTCTAAAAAATAAAGTTGTTTTTTTTTTTTAATTAAGAAAGAAATGAGCTACTAAGCCACACACACAAAGAGACCTTTATGTTCTTATCTTTTAGAAATATATACTAAAATATTTATGAAGGAAATGATACGTCCGAGTTTGCCTCAAAATAATACTGGGGGCAAATGGGTGGGAAAACAAACGGAATAAGATTAACCATGAGATGACAATAATTGAAGCTGGTAAAGTGCACGTGGGGCTTCATTATACACTTCTGACAGTATTTGCTTTAACTTTTTCCATAGTAAAAAGTTTGTTTTTAATTAGCCTTAAAAATAATGCTAAGTTGTCATTCTAATATTTAGCCAAGATTTTTCATTTTGGAAATCCCTCAGTAGTTCTAATGTCACCTTCCTAATGTGACAGTTTTCAAAGGCTCTACACACCTCTTTGAGAAAAACACTTTTTTCTTAAACATTCACTTTTAAATATATATATTTATTTATTTAGGGACTTCCCTGGTGGTGCAGTGGTTAAGAATCCGCCTGCCAATGCAGGGGACACGGGTTCCAGCCCTGGTCCAGGAGGATCCCACATGCTGCAGAGCATCTAAGCCTGTGCACCACAACTACTGAGCCTGCGCTCTAGAGCCCATGAGCCACAACTGCTGAGCCCGCGTGCCACAACTACTGAATCCTGCGCCCCTAGAGCCCATGCTCCACAACAAGAGAAGCCACAGCAATGAAAAACCCTCACACCACAACGAAGAGTAGCCCCCACTCACTACAACTAGAGAAAGCCCATGCGCAGCAACCAAGACCCAGTACAGCCATAAATAAATGAGTGAATGAATATATATATATATATTTTTTGGCTGCCCTGGGTCCTAGCTGCAGCATGCAGGATCCTTTAGTCGTGATGTGTGGACTTTTAGTTGCGGCATATGGACTTCTTAGTTGTGGCATGTGGACTCCTAGTTGCAGCATGAGGACTCCTAGTTGCAGCATGAGGGCTGCTTAGTTGCAGCATGCAGACTCTTAGTTGCAGCATGCGTGCAGGATCTAGTTCCTCAACCAGGGATCAAACCCAGGCTCCCCTGCACTGGGAGCATGGAGTCCTACCCACTGGACCACCAGGGAAGTCCCTAGAAAAACACTTTTTAAAAAACAGCTTTGTTGAAGTATAATTGTCACACAGTGAACTGCATGTATTTAAAGTATACACTTTGATCAGTTTTGACATACATTTGTACCCTGGAAACCACCACCACAGTCAAAATAATGAACATAACCATTGCACCTAAAAGTTTCCTCATGCTCTCTTGTAATCTCTCCCTCCTGTCCCTCCCCAACTGCTGTCTATTCCCAGGGAACCACTGATCAGATTTTTGTCACTGTATTCTAGTTTACATTTCGTAGAATTTTATATAAATGAAATCACACGGTACATACTCTTTTGAGAGGCTTTTTCATTGAGTATAACTCCTTCTAGTCAAGATTCATCAGTCTTATAGCATGTGACAGTAGTTCCTTTTTATTGCTGTGTTGTATTCCATTATATAGATATACCACAGGTTTTTTTGTTTTGTTTTTTTTATCCCTTCACTTGTTCATAGGTATTTGCATTGTTTCTGGTTTTGGTTTATTACAAATAAGGCTGTTGTGGATGTTTGTGTACAGATCTTTGAATAGACATAATTCTTTCATTTATTTTGAGTAAATACCTAAGAGTAGAACATGATCCAATGTAGAAGGTATATATGTAGTTTTTAAAGATACTGTCAAACAGTTTTCCAAATTGGTTGTATAATTTTGCACCAGCAGCATATGAGAGTTCCAGTTCCTCCACATCCTCATCAGCCCTTGGTACAGTCAGTCTTTTCAGTTTCTCAGCCATTCTAGTGGGTGGGTACTAATATCATTGTGGTTTTAGTTTGCATTTCTCTGAATAATTATGTTAAGTATCTCTTCATGTGCTTGTCATCCTAATATCTTTGGTGAAGTATCTGTTCAAATCTCTTACTCAATTTTTAAATTGGGTTGTTTGTTTTCTTTTTCTTTCTTGTTTTTTTGGAGGGGGTTGTTTTATTGAGTTTTGAGAGTTCTTTATATATTCCAGATACAAGTCCTCTATGATATATATGATTTGCAAACATTTTCTCCCAGTCTATGGCTTGTCTTTTTATTTTCTTAACACTGTTTTTTAAAGCGCAGAAATAGATGAGTTCAAATATTGATAAAGTCCCTTTTATCTATTTTTCCTTTTGTGGATCTTCTTTTTCTTTATGTCATACCTGAGAAATCTTGCTTAACTCAAGTTCTCAAAAGTTTTTTCTTACATTACTTTCTTCTGGAAACTGTAGTTTTATGTTTTACATTTAGATCTGTATTGTAAGTATAATTTTTTGTATATGGTATGAGGTATGGATCACAGTTCAATTTTCTCCATTTGGATATCCAGTTGTTTCAGCGTCATTTGTTGAAAAAGACTGTCCTTTCTCCACTGAATTGCCTTTGCACCTTTGGGAAAAATCAGCCGTGCATATGTGTCAGGCTGTTTCTGGGCTCTCTGTTTTGTTATTTGTGCCAATATTACAGTTTTTGATAACCATAACTGTATAAGAAGTCTTGTGGCATTAGTTCTCCAACTTTCATTGTTTTGGATATCCTAGGTCCTTTATTTACATATTAACTTAATAAACATTTCTACAGAAAAGCCAATTGTGGTTGTATTGAACCTTCAGATCACTCGGTAGGGGGGTGAGGGGGTGGCGTTGGTAGAATTGACACGTTAACAATATTGAGTCTTTCAAGCCATGAATACACAGTATAGCTCTACATTTATCAAATATTTAGGTCTTTAAAAAATTTATTTTAATTGTGATAAATGACATGACATAAATTTTAAACTTTACCATCTTAACCATTTTTAAGTGTACAGTTCAGTAGTGTTAACTATATTCACATTCTGGCACAGTAGATTTCTAGAACTTTTTCAACTTGCAAAACTGATACTCTGCACCTATTGAACAACTCCCGATTTCCCCATCCCCACAGGCCCTAGCAACCACAGTTATACTTTTTTTTGAGTTGGACTACTTTAGATACTTCATATAAGTGGAATCATGCAGTATTTGTCTTTTTGTGACTTGCTTATTTCACAGTATAATGTCCTCAAGATTCATCCATGTTTCAGCAAGTGATACGATTTCCTTCTCTTTTTTTTTTTTTTTTTTTTTTTTTTTTGTGGTACGCGGGCCTCTCACTGTTGTGGACTCTCCCGTCGTGGAGCACAGGCTCCGGACGCGCAGGCTCAGCAGCCATGGCTCACGGGCCCAGCCGCTCCGCGGCATGTGGGATCTTCCTGGACCAGGGCACGAACCCGTGTCCCCTGCATCGGCAGGCAGACTCTCAACCACTGTGCCACCAGGGAAGCCCGATTTCCTTCTCTTTTAAGGCTGAATAATATTCCATTGTACATATGTATCACATTTCCTTTATCTGTCTATTGATGGACATTTGAGTTTCTTCTGTCTCCTGGCTCTTGTGAATAATGCTGCAGTGATCATGGGTGCACAAATATCTCTTTGAGATACTACTTTTAATTCTTTTGGATATGTAACTAGAAGCAGGGTTGCTGACTCATATGACAATTCTGTTTTTCATTTTTTTGAGGAACCTGCGTACTGTTTCCTATAGCGGCTCTACCATTTTACATTCCCGCCAACAGGGCTTCAATTTCTCTGCACCCTTGCTAATACTTGTTATTTTCTGTTTTTTTGGTAGTAGCCATCCTAATGCATATAAGATATCTCATTTTAGTTTTCATTTGAATTTCTCTGATGAATAGTGTTATTGAGCATCTTTTCTTATGCTTGTTGGCCGTTTGTATTTATTCTTTGGAGAAATGTCTATTCAAGTCTTTTGCCATTTTAAAATCAGATTATTTGTTTCTTTGTTGTTAAATTTTAGGAGTTCTTTATGTATTCTGGATATTAACCTATTATCAGGTATGTAATTTGCAAACATTTTCTTCCATTCTGTGGTTGCCTTTTTACTGTTTGTTTCTTTGATGCACAGAAGTTTTAAAGTTTGATGTAGTCCCATTTGTCTATTTTTGCTTTTGATCTTTAATTTCTCTTAGCAATATTTTATAGTTTTCAGTGTACACATATATTTGGGGTTCCTCAAGACCATGCTCAGGTTCAGTGATTAGGCAGTAGAAGGACCCACAGATCTCAGAAAAGCCGTTATACTCACTGTTACAATTTATTACAGTGAAAAGGCAAAGATTAAAGTTAGCTACAGAAAAAGGCACAAAGGGTAAGGATCCAGGAGACACCAGGCCCAAGCTTCCACTTGTCCTCTCCCAATGGAGTCGTGCGAACAGTGCTTAATTCTCCCAGGAACAGTGTGAGACAACATGCACGGAGTATTGCTCACCAGGGAAGCATACTTGAGCCTTGGTGTCCAGGAGTTTTATTGGGGGTTGGTCATGTAGACATGTCTGAACATAGTTCTGTAGCCCCTCCTAAGGTCACGCAGATACCATGTAGCCCAAAATTGTCACCATGGATCACATTGTTAATAATGTGACCCAAGGCCTCATGTAAACAGAAACACTCTTAACAGGCAGCCTATTCCAAGGGCTTAGAGGTTATCTCCTAGGAAGCAGACCAGATCTTTCTTTGGTGTGTGCAGGGTTTGGACACCCCTGACCTGCTGAGTTAATCCTTTACAGTACCAAAGCCCTTTCACATCTTTTCATCCTTCAGGTCTCAGCTCAAATGTCACTTCCTCAGAAAGATATTCTCTGGTCACATTACTTGAAAGTAGTCCCATTCTATGTATTTATCACATCACCCTATTATAGTACTGTTTCAATCCGTAATTATCTTGTTTATTATCTGTCTTCCCCTGCTTGAAATCATTTCATGAGGGCAGTCTTGTTGACTGCTATGTCCTTGTACATTCACTTTTTTAAATTAATAAATTTTAATTAAAACAAAGTACCATAAGCCAAATAGAAAGATGACAAAGGATGTGAATACTTAGTTCATTAAAAAAAATACTCAGGGCTTCCCTGGTGGCGCAGTCGTTGAGAGTCCACCTGCGGATGCAGGGGACACGGGTTCGTGCCCTATTCCGGGAGGATCCCACATGTTGCGGAGCGGCTGGGCCCGTGAGCCATGGCCGCTGAGCCTGTGTTCTGCAGCAGGAGAAGCCACAACAGTGAGAGGCCCGCGTACCGCAAAAAAAAAACAAACAAAAACAAAAAAACCTCATCTTTTCTAATAATAAGAGACGTAAAAGTTAAAATTACACTGAGACCCCATATTTTAATACCTATCAAACTGGTATAAATTCAGGCCTCTCATAGCTTACTGTGTTGACAAGGGCTTGTTGAAACAGGCACTCTCCTGCATTGCTTAGACTTTTAACTGGTACAACCCATAAAGAGGGCTATTTGGCAGTATAAATCAGTATTTCAAATGTGTGTATACTTTGACCCCGTACTTTTACTTTTACTTCAGGGAATTTATCCTGCAAATATGCCCCCATACACGTGAAATAACTTACAGGGGGGCATTCATTGCAGCAGTGTTTGGAACGGCAAAAAGTTGGAAACAAGTTTAATGTCCATCATTAGAGGATTGGCCTATTAAATTATGATATATTCATATACTGACTATACAGCTGGCTAAAAAAAAATGTTTTTTTAGAGAATAAGGATATTCTTTACTGATGTGTAAAAAACTCTCTAAGATACATAGTTCAAAAAAGAAAGCAAAGTACAGGACAGTGCATTTCTTGTGCTACCATTTGTGTGGACAAGGGGAATGAGAATATATATTTGTATTTGCTTGTATATGCATAAGGAAACTTTAAAAAGATTTGCCGAGAACAGTGACAGTGGTAACCTGGGGGATTAGGAAACTAAGTAGATAGTTAAGTGGGAGGTGTTTTACTGTATACTTCCTGGCTTTAGAACCGTATGTATGTTTTACCTGTTTAAATAAATAAATTATACTTTAAAAGACAATAATATGGTTAGTTCTTAAAACAGTATCTGAAGTATTACTATGAAGATGAAGGGGGGTGTGTGTGTATGTGAGAGAGAGAGAGAGAGAGAGAGAGGAGAGAAACAGTGCTCTAGTATCCCCGTATCAGCTCCAGGGGCAGGGCAGGGTGGGGCTCGCTAATGTTCATCATAAACCGGAATATCCAGTTAGAGTACCATAAACAGGCATTTTATGATTGCCGCTTTCATGCTAGGCTCACCCAGTTACAGCTCACGTAGCCTGGTAGGACAGCTGTGGTGCCATAGCAGGAACTCAGGTTTTGAAGCAAGAGACTTGGATTTGATTCCTGCCTCTGCTGTTTTCTGTCTGTGGGATTTTGGACCAGTTGCTTTAAGTGTTCATCTGAGAACCTCCCAATATATGAAAAGAATACATAAGATGACGTGAGAGTGCTTTGTAAATTATATAAGTACTTTATATCAATTATATAATACTAAATTATATAAATGCCTTGTAAATACTCTATAAAGGGAGCTGTTATTACTTGCATTTTAGTTTATATTGAACATTAATCAGCCCATCAAGTTGGTCGTAATTGTATTGCTGAATATTAGTCACAAACATAACATTCTTAGCGTATGACGTAGTCACCTCCTAAGAAAATAGAAGTATGAATTCCCTCAACCCTCCTGCTCCTCAGCTATCAATCACACTATACCCGTGTTTCCCAGATCCCACCTTCCTCATAACCATTTCCTTCCTACTGAACTTTAGTGACTTGTGTTCGGCAAAAATTATCTTTCTTGGTGAGTGGTATACATATTTCTATCTTTTGTGCTTTGCAGTAGTTTCCTTTCCGCCCCTCATAGGGCTTGAGTCTTCATAAATGTTTTCTCCATGAGGTCAGACTGAGGCAGAGGGCACCAGTGCCTTTGTAAGGCCAACTTTTCTCTCTTCTTCTCTTCTCTGCCATTTATCCCTTACCCTGTTTCATTAATTATCGTCTCTCTGTCTTGTATCATCACCCTTTTACTCTAATCCTAATTCTATACTTTGACCTGACAAGTATGCTTAAGTCTCTAAAATGACTTTTTCAAATTTGAATCCCTTCTGTTGTCACTTTTTTTGTTTTTGTTTCTGTTTTGCTTCAAGGAATGATTGCCTCTAATTTCTCAGTTTCCATTCAATCCCCAGTCCATTATGATTTATGAATAACCTGCTGCTTCTCTCGTTGGTCGTCATCCCACTCTGTATTTTTCCTTCCACAGCTGTTGTAGTACATTAATGACCAACATGTCCATCTATACTTTCTCCCTGAGATTTCATCCACTTGCATAGCAATGGAAACTAATGACTTCCCCCAACTCCCTTCTGAGCTTGAAATTCTTATTAACTGCCTTTGGACTTTCCTGCCTGGTTGTAGGTACTTCAGATTCACCTATCTCCCTAACTAAAATCTCTCTCCTCTCCTCTAGCCTGCTCATCTTCTTGTGTTCCCTATATCTATCAATGCCATCACCACCTTCCTAGTCCCTTATGCCTAAACCTCCAGAGTCATCCTTGACTCCTTCCTGACCATTCACATGTAATTTGCCACAAAGCCCTGTCAATTCCACTTCTGAAATATTCTTCTCATACCTCTCCTATTTTCCATCGTCACTCAGTCAAGTTTCTTGAAAATGAAACATAATCTGATGTGTCACTTCCTCAACCTTAACAATTTTTATGACTTTGTTTCCTACAGGACAAAGGCTGAAGTCCCTGGCATGGCAAACAAGGTTCTTTACAACCTGTTCCTAACCTTCCTTTCCTGCCATCAGCCTTGACCACCCTGTCCTCCAGCCCCCTCAGGAGTACTCAATGATCTTCTGCATAGGCCTGTGCCACTCTACATGTTGTCTCTGCCAGGAGCCCATTCACCTTCTGCTCAAGAATTATATCTTTTATGTTGTGTTTCTTTTTTATTTTATTTTATTCTTAATTTTTTATTGACATATAGTTGATTTACAATGTTGTGTTAGTTTCAGGTGTATAGCAAAGTGATTGTTATACATATATATATATTTTTTCTTTTTCAGATTATTTTCCATTGTGGTTTATTACAGGGTATTGAATATAGTTCCCTGTGCTATACAGTAGGACTTTGTTGTTTATCTGTTTTATTTATAGTAGTTTGTATCTACTAATCCCAAACTCCTAATTAATCCCTCCTCCACCCCCTTTCTCCTTTGGTAACCATAAGTTTGTTTTCTATGTCTGTGGGTTTGTTTCTGTTTTGTAAATATGTTCATTTGTATCATATTTTAGATTTTGCATATAAGTGAGATCATATGATACTTGTCTTTCTCTTTCTGATTTACTTCACTTTGTATGATAATCTCTAGGTCCATCCATGTTGCTGCAAATGGCATTATTTCATTCTTTTTTATGGCTGAGTAATATTCCTGTGTGTGTGTGTGTGTGTGTGTGTGTGTGTGTTGCCTATATGTATATGCCACATCTTCTTTATCCATTCATTTGTTGATGGACATTTAGGTTGCATCCATATCTTGGTTATTGTAAACAGTGCTGCTGTGAACATTGGGGTGCATGTATCTTTTCAAATTAGAGTTTTGTCTGGATATATGCCCAGGAGTGGGATTGCTGGATCATATGGCAACTCTATTTTTAGTTTTTCAAGGAACCTCCAGACTGTTTTCCATAGTGGCTGTACCAATTTACATTCCCACCATATGTTGAGTTTCTTGATCATACAAAATTAATCAGTCCTGTAGCACTTTGTTCACATCTCTAGTATATATTTCTCCTGTGTTAAAACTATCTCATGAGCTACTTAAGGACAGCACCTAGATCTTTTTAATTTCAGCATTGCCACAGCAGAATACCTGGAATATAGAATTCCGATTACTTGTGGAATGAATAAATTGAAAGTCAAAGGAAAGAGAAAGCCCACATTGAGTGTACAGAGCTTCCATGTTGTCTTGTGAATGGCAAATTGAAAGGGCGTTAAAAACTTGATTTCTGCAGTCTGTCACACCTAGGTTCAAACCATTTGTGTAACACTTACTAGCCTTGCCTGTAAAGTGGTGATGATGAGGTGGCTGTGAGAATTAAATGTAAAACACACGTCAGGGCTCCCCTGGTGGCCTGGTGGTTGAGACTCTGCACTCTCACTGCCAAGGGCACGGGTTCAGTCCCTGGTTGGGGAACTAAGATCCTGCAAGCCGTGCAGTGCAGCCAAAAAAAAAAGGACATATCACAATCCGTAGTACCTTGTAATAATTTTAAGCTATTATTAAGCATGTTATGTATTTTTATTGAATAATAGTATTCCTCTGTAGCGATACTTGGTTAAACTCTAGTCAAAAATGAGGTACAAGAGTGGCATGTTCTCACATGAGCTTCCTCAGAGAACCCTGTCTTAACCGAGCTGATTTTATCTTATCAGCAACAGTGACTATCAGTCTACTGCCATCTCCTGTTTTATTTACTTCTCTGTTATTTTTCTCCTTTTGTCTTATTATTTTTATTTTGCTGTTGTTGTTAGTGCTCTTGGGATTCATCCTACCCTTTACAAAAAGTGAGTTTTAGATACAGTAATACCAAAAATGAAACTGAACTTGAAGAATAGGAAAGGATAAACCCAGGATAAGGATTCATAAGTAACAAAGTGGTGGTTAGGTTAAGAGGAAAGTAGAATCTAAGGAAATTCTACTTCCATTCCTTTATTCATCACATATTTATTGTTCTCTTCCTCTATACAGGACAAGATGGGAATGGGGTGGGGACAGGGTGGGAGGGCATCAGAATTAAGTCCTAGTTTCTCTCTGTAAAGGTTTTTTTTTAATTGAATATTTTTTTGAGATAACTGTAGATGGTAAGAAATAATACCGAGAGATCCCTCGTAAATCACTTCAAGGATTTTTAAGTCTTATTAATAATGAAAGTGAGGGACTTCCCTGGTGGTGCAGTGGTTAAGAATCTGCCTGCCAATGCAGGGGACGTGGGTTTGAGCCCTGGTTCGGGAAGACCCCACATGCCGCGGAGCGACTAAGCAACTAAACCCATGCACCACAGCTACTTAGCCTGCCCTCCAGAGCCCGCGAGTCACCGCTGCTGAGCCCGCATGCCACAACTACTGAAACCCGTGCACCTAGAGCCCGTGCTCTGCAACAAGAGATGCCACCGCCATGAGAAGCCCACACACCGCAACGAAGAGTAGCCCCCACTCACCACAAGTAGAGAAAGCTTGCGTGCAGCCACAAAGACCCAATGCAGCCAAAAGTAAATAAATAAATATATATATTTAAAAAAATAATGAAGGTGAGATAGTTCCTTGTATAACTGATATGAAACCACAGGTAGAAAGCACTTCATGGTTTGAAAAAGTGAGCATACTCTGCTTGCAGCTGCAGCAAGTAAAGAAGGCTTCATGCAGGTGTCGTTTTTAAGTCAAACCTCAAAGGATGAGTACAATTGTATTAGGTTGAGAATGGAAGGTGAGAATGAGGTAAGCCATGAGCCAGGTGAAAGGGAGGACCTGGGTTCCTTCAGTGGACAGTGGTTAATAATCTTGGCTTTTAAACTGCATACTTCTTGTAAATTGATTCTTTCTTGCCTCAGGTTTTTGGAACTCATATAATAAGGGGCCTGTTGATAATCTCGGGTCTAATCATTAAATTTTCTGTTTTTGATACAGAGCACCTTGATTCTACTGGGAGTCTAATTTACTGAACAAGTCTCTCTTGTGCTTTTAGAATGACAGTAGAGAGCGGCATGAGCACGGCAGCGAGAGGCGGAGGCATGGCAACTCTGAGTCGTTATCCAATGGCCGAGCCCCTGGTAACTCACAGCAGGTGGTGGAACAAGAGGAAGAGGAAGATGAGGAGCTGACGTTGAAATATGGCGCCAAACATGTGATCATGCTCTTTGTCCCCGTGACTCTCTGTATGGTGGTGGTCGTGGCCACCATCAAATCAGTCAGCTTTTATACCCGGAAGGATGGGCAGCTGTACGTATGAGTATTGTGTATCCTTATGCTCAAGGCCAGCGTACTGTCCTTCATAGCATGTCATCACCACCTTGAAGGCCTCTGCACTGAAGGGACATGAAGGCTAGGGAGTCCATCCTCTCTGATGGCCAAAAGCAGATGATGCTTTAAGTAGAGAAGATGAAAGCTGCAGAATTATGTTTTTTATGTGGTGTCCCTAGGTAGGGTTGAATTTATTTGGAATTGAGCAGTTGAGTAGTGATTTTACTACCTCAGGGCCACTGGGCCCATTGTTCTTCTCCCTGGAATGTTCTTTTCCTTTTCTAACTTTGGTGGATTAATTCCTATCATCCTTCTCATCTTGGCTTAAATGTTGAATCCTAAAAGATAACTTCTCCGATCCTCCTAACAGAATTAGGTCCTTCCTGGTATCCTTTCTCATAGCAACCTGTTCTTTTCACTTGTTACAATATGCAAGTATTTATTTATTTTCATTACTTAATGCTTGGTTTCCTTCTGTACTATGAGGCCTGTGAGGAAACTTTATTTCCAGGGTGAGGTATGTAATAAATGCTCAGCAAAAAAAAAAAAGTTGTTCAGTGAAAGGATGAAGAAGCAATGCAGGCTGGCACTAAGTGTTTGTGGAACTGTCATGTAGATTTCTCTGGTGCCGTTGGTGTCGACCCTTTGTCTCCAAGAAAAATGCTTTGATTCAGATGTCACCTAGTTCTGTCTCTAGGACTTTTGTGGGGCTCAAAAAGTTTTAAATGAATTTCGAAATTGGCGAGTGTCTGGAAAATTCTGTGGGGTTCTGAAAGCCAAGCTTTTAACCTTTTGGGAGAAAGGGTAAGACAGTAAGTGAAGGACAGGGATTGGAAACAATAACCAAAAGAGGTTGGGGAATATTATCTCTGTAAGTTAGAGTTAGGTTTGGCTGCATATTAAAGAACAGGGGTTAGCAAGCTATGCCCCACAGGCCAGATCTGCCTGCCACCTCCTTTTGTAAATGAAGTTTTATTGGAACGCTGCCATGTCCATTCGTTTATATATTGTCTATGGCTGCTTGCACACTACAGTGGCAGAGTTGAGTGGTTGCAACAGAGACCACATGACACACAAAGCTTAAAATATTTACTCTCTAGTTTTTTACAGAAAGTTTGCTGAGCCCATTATAGAAAATCAAAACAGGGAATTCCCTGGCAGTCCAGTGGTTAGGACTCGGTGCTTTCACTGCCGGGGCCCGGCTTCGATCCCTGGTTGGGGAACTAAGATCCTGCAAGCCGTGTGGCACGGCCAAAAGAAAGAAAATCAAAACATCTGGTTTGAATGATGCACATATTTTCTCTGTCTCCCACAGAGTAGTGCAGAGGTAGTAGTTCAGATTGTGTAGTGGCTTCTCTTCATCAAGGACTGAGGCTCCTTCGTCCCTTCTTTTTTGGCTTCTATCCTCTAGGTTATTTCGGGGTCCAGTATTGGTGCTGGAGCCCCAGCCTTCATTCAGACAGCAGGAAGGAGTGGGGGAGAAAAGGACATGAGACATGACTCTCAGCAGAACTAACTCCTCCCTTAGAAGTTCCACACAACACATCTGCCTATAATTCATTGGCCATTACTTATTCTCATGGCCACACATAACTGTAGGGGAGGCAGAAATAAAGTCTTCTACTGGGAACATTGGTACCTGGGATAAAAGTGTTTCTATGTGAATGAGAAGCAAGGGCAAGCTGGATATGTGACATTATCTCAAGACAACTTCATTTGCAGTCACCGTACAGATGAAGGATAATTATCAGCCATTTTACCTTCCTCTGACAACCACTTGTAGCCTAGGTAGTTTATGGCAGAATCTGGTACTTTTTTTTTTTTTTTAATGTTTTCGGAGTATAGTTGCTTTACAATGTTGTGTTGGTTTCTGCTGTACAGCAAAGTGAATCAGCTATACATATACATATATCCCCTGTTTTTCGGATTTCCTTCCCATTTAGGTCACCACAGAGCACTGAGTATAGAGTTCTCTGTGCTGTGTAGTAGGTTTTCATTGGTTATCAGAATCTGGTACTTTAACAAATCACTAATAAGCTGTGGAGAAAGAACATTTGATGAGGTAATTATTTCGGTATAAATCATCCACTAGATGGAGCCAGTGTCTGGCTCACATAGGTCCACCTCCATATTTTACCTATCTCCTTTTATTTTGAAGGACTTATTTTAGCATATAGCTATTTTTATTAGGTTAAAAACTCTTGGTTAGATTGATGAGATGGAAAAAAGTGACTTATATCAGTTGAATCAAGGAAACGAAACTGGTGTTGGAGAGCATGTAATTTGGAATCTCCATTAACATTTACCTGGGGGCTTTTGTGTTTTATTTTATTTTAGAATCTATACGCCATTCACAGAAGACACCGAGACTGTGGGGCAGAGAGCCCTGCACTCAATTCTGAATGCTGCTATCATGATCAGCGTCATTGTCATCATGACTATTCTCCTGGTGGTTCTATATAAATACAGGTGCTATAAGGTGAGCGTGAGACACAGAGCTTTGCTTTCCACCATCTTCTTTTCATGGTTGGGCTTTGTTGTCACCTTACTTGGTCTAGTAAAGAAAAAGGTCTTATATTCTAGAACTAAGTTAATTTTTAGTTTCCCCCCTCATTTGTGGAACATTTAAAAAAATGCAAAAAGGCATAAATGAAAAACAAATGTTTTCATATAATATCACACTCTAAATGGTTTTAACATTTTGATTTGCTGTATACTTCGGACATTCCAGAAGGATATATCCTGAACCTTTGTGAATTCCCTCATTGACAGATAGCACTGTAGCATATAATTGTCTCCATAAAATAACTTATAACTACAAAAATTCAGATTCTCAACTTGAGTACAGAACAGCAAAGCCACCTTCGGCTGCTGTTAAACTCATTGATGACTGGCCGAATTCCCAGTTCTAAATTTGTAGATGTCCATTCCCTCTCTCTCTCCTGCAGGAACACAAATTCTTTACTTGGGAAACAAAGGCAGGGGAGGTTGTGCAGGAAAGACACAGGCCCAGCCCAGCCTCTGGTCCCCTACCTCACTCTCTACCTAAGTGACTTGCTTGTGAATTTCAGCTACCTGGCACGTGTTTCAGATTCATGCCTCAGAAAAAGGACAAGTTATTACAGGTCATGAACCTTTAGGCTCATTCTCAAATAAAAGAAATATTAACTTTTCAAATATTGAATTCTACTCTCTTTTTAGTATTTACTTCTGTATATTCTTTAACATGGTTAAAATCAAATGCATAATCAGTATGTGTCCTTTTTTAACTTTTACTTTGGCATAAGCATTTTTCCATATTATAAATTCTTAGCAAATATGTCTAATGGTTACATAATATTTGACTCAATGAGTGTATTGTAATTCACTTCCCCTAATTTGGACATTTAAGTTGTTTCCAGATTTTCACTCTTCTAAAAAGCAGTGAATGTCTTTATGCATAGAACTTTTCCGTTTTTCAAATTATTTCCTTAGGGTAAAATCCTAGGCACAGAATTTCTGGAGCAAATTATCTGCATATTTTTAACTGTCTTGCTGTGCAGAATTTTGTTTTCAAGATGATAGTATCAATTTGTACTTAACACTGGTAGTGAAAGAGGCTATCTTACCCCACCTTCACCAGCGTTTAATTTTTTTAAAAAAAATCCGTGCTAACCCTCATAGACAAAGCAAAAATGTCTTAATTTGCATTTAGTTGATTATTAATAAGATGGAATACCTTTTCAGTGTTCACAAACTCTAAAATTATACAGTTTAACCTTGTTTGTTGAGTGGGTGGAAGTATTAACCTAAGTGATGACCATTTGCAGTCTGACATCAGAATCTAGAGATTGAAGACAAAAGATGTGTGTGATGGCGACAGGTAGTCATCAACACTCAGAGAGCCAAAGATGTAAACCCATGTTGAGAAGCATACTCCTCCCCCTGCTTAAATATGCTCATGTCTCAATTACTTTATCTTTTTTTTTCCACTATATATATTTGTTTACATATAAGTGTTTACCTGCCAGTTCCATTTCTCTGCTTTATTGGACTTTCTTTGTGACTTGTATCTGGATTATATGCTACTTTTGTTCCTCACATGTTATTGGGAGTCACCTGGGGTTTTGCATTCTTCTTTGGTGTTAGGAGACCTCTTTCTGCTTTACTAGCAGGAACTTAGAGGGCTTCTCCTGGAGCTCATAGTCTTGCTAATGTCCACTTGGGTTGTGTTGAGTTCAGGTGGAGGAGGGTAGTACTGGGGGGGAAAAGTGGTAAACTCATCGCTGGCTTCCTGGTATTTCTGACTCCCCAGCCTACTGGCAGCTGCACGCATTCGATCCAGGTTTTGTAGTTGTATTCGGTAGGTAGAACTAGAACTTATCCTGATGTATTTTTGGTCAGTTTTGTGCATATTTTAGTTAATGCTTCATATTAGACCATCTAAAAGGTTTATACTTAGCTGGATTTCCACGTTCACTCATTCATTTTTGTGTTGTTTTTTTTTTGCTTTTTAATATTCAAGTCTTAGCAAACACAGCCAATTCTATAGAAACAAGTTGTTGATTTTGACTCCTAGTATAAAAATAAAAGGAGCTTTTGAGTCAGAAATTCAGAAACTTGCCAGGACCTGTTTGGAAATAAGCCCTGAGGATTTGTGTGTCGGTGGTTGATTGTGCAATGTCTTTGAGAAGCACAAGAAGCTAAAAGACCAAACAAACCTTAAAAAGGAAGAAATGGAAAAAAAAAAAAAGGAAGAAATGGAAAAGGCAGTTAATTATTATATATCATTTGTTATAGATGAAACTGTATAGCTTACTAAAGTCACATGATTTCTGGCCTAGATAGTTGAGTGTTTAGAGGAGATCCTTGCTGTTCTGTACTGAAGCAGGGGCTCTTTTCTTTCAGAGCCTTTAGCACAGGAAAGCTGAACTAGGGTTTGTAGCAAGCTGAGAAAGGCCTGTTTTACCACCTGATGTTCTAGAAAAAGGGAAGGTGTTATTTAGTCATCATCAGAAGAAGCTTTGAATTTAGGTAATAATTCAGAAAATCATAACATCAGTGATTAACCTAAATAAGAAGACCATTTACAACCATTATTACAGGCAGAGAGCTAATATTTTTACCATATGAAGAGCAGTTACAAATAATTAAAATTATGAACATCCTAATAAGAAATTTTAAAAATCCAAGCAGAGAAATTATGAAGGAAATATAGGTGGCCAGGATAGAGAGAGGGAGAGAGAGGTGTATGTGTATTTTCTCACTAGCAAAAAATATATATATCAAAATAACAAATTAACATATTTAACTTATTGACTTGGTGAAGGTTAATCAGGCCTTTTTTGTGGAGTCACTAAGCCAGTATGTATCAATAGTCAGTAATTAGAAAACGTTTGTACACTTTGGTTCTGTATTTTGCTTTCATGATTTATCCCAAAGAGTTAAAAATGCTGGAAAATATTTGCATACTAGATATTACTCCTAGCATAAAATATAATTGGAAAAAGAAGGAAAACCCCACAAATTCCATGCATAAAGGAAAAGTTAAATTGTGGGTTCATGCATGTAAGTAGACTATTATTTAGTTATTTAAAAGTCATTTAAAAAAATATTTGGTGGATTGAGAATTTGTCTTTAATAAAAAATTAATTTAAAAAGCAGAATGTAAAATTTTCTATTACCTGATTCTAATTTTTTTAAAAGGTCTTTACATATGCAGACAGAAAACATGTCTGAAAGGAAATGTTAATGTCAACTTTGGTTCTCATTGGTCAGTGGGAATTCTTTTTTCTTTTAGTGTTTCTATATTTTCTATATGTTATAAGCATATGTTACTTTGTATTCAGAAAAATGCTATTTTTTTTAAATAAAAAACATTCCCATGTTCCCTTGCCCCTTCCCCCATAAAACAAGGTAAAAAGCATTTCTTAAGAAAGTAGAGGATTTCTGGTACATAATATTTACTCTAACCCTTAATTTGGAGCTCAGTATGGAATACCAGCGTACATCTCCCACTCTTTAAAGTTTTTCTGTTTTGTAATATTTTATATACTTTTTAGTTTTATAACTTGGATTATTTCTAAAGCTAAGACTTGTGATGGGCTGGGATGCAGGTGAGAAGATTCATTTCTGCTTATTATTATTTTTTTTGCAGATGAACTAGAGTAAGGACTCCCTTTAGAATATTTTGCTAAAGTTGAAGTACTTAGAGGGAAATGTACAGGTGTCTTCAGTTTACTTTGATATGTATTAAAATGGGCTAATGGGTGGAGAGATGGATAGATGTGTTGCAAAGCAAGTACAGCAAAATGTGAATGGTAGAATTTTGGTGGTATCTGGGCAGTGGTTCACTGTGTGTTTGAAAATTTTTAGCATAAAATGTTAGGGGAGGGGCTTCCCTGGTGGCGCAGTGGTTAAGAATCCGCCTGCCAATGCAGGGGACACGGGTTCGAGCCCTGGTCTGGGAAGATCCCACATGCCGCAGAGCAACTAAGCCCGTGCACCACAACTACTGAGCCTGTGCTCTAGAGCCCGCGAGCCACAACTACTGAAGCCCGTGTGCCTAGAACCTGTGCTCTGCAACAAGAGAAGCCACCACAGTGAGAAGCCTGCACCCCGCAACAAAGAGTAGCCCCCGCTCACTGGAACTAGAGAAAGCCTGCGTGCAGCAGCGAAGACCCAATGCAGCCAAAAATTAAATAAATGAATAAATAAATAAATTTAAAAAAAAATGTTAGGGGAGGTTTTTATGGAGGAACACCAGATATTAAATTTGTTGTATTCGGATAGTCAATTTAGAATATTTAAATGTCAAAGGAATACCAACTTTAGTGATGTAAAGCCACTCTTTTTACCTTTTCCCAAATTGTAACATTTTATAAAGTTGTTTTAAAGAAAGAGAGAATTTTTAAGATATCTTTTCTTCGAAAGAATTAACAATCACAGATCACCTTGAGTGATCAAAATGGAACCACAAGACAAAATTAACATAGATTCTAATGTTAACATTAGTGACAACTAGATTTTGATAGCTTAGAGTGAGATAATTGGAACAACTGGATCTGGGAGGTGTGTGGGGGAGATTTTTTTAAAAAAGAAGACAAAATAATATTCTTGATTTGGAGGTTTTCTTTTCTCCTTTTTCTTTAAGGTTTGATTTGGTCTTTTCTGATTAAGAGATATGTTTGGGAAAGTTGTTGATTAAGTAACTCCTGTCATTAAACAGTAAAGTTCATTGAAAGCATAAAGCATATTATGGGTGTATCTACCTCAAAATAATTTCACTTTTGGTTAAAAATTACCTGACAATGTATCATGCTTCTCCATTCTATTTTTTAAAACCCCAGACTCTTTGGCTTGTATAGTATTTTCCCCAATATACTCATTACATAAAATTACCATAAATTTTTTTTATCTTGTGTAATAGATTATAAAAATCAAGTTGTGGGGACTTCCCTGGCGGTCTAGTGGTTAAGACTCCACGCTTCCACTGCAGGGGGCACGGGTTCGACCCCTCGTCGGGGAACTCAGATCCCGCATGCCACATGGTGTGGCCAGAGAAATTAATTATTTAATTAATTAAAAATCAGGTTCTGTTTCTATCTCTCATATTAATAAGCTGTACATGAGTAATAATAACTAATATTTATATAGTTCTATATGAATTCTGCATAATATTAATGGACTGACATATAAGTGTTAACTTATTAATGAACCAAGTAAAATAAACATAGCATAGCAATACTTATTGAAACCTCAGATTCAATAATACTTATTGAAACCTCAGAATATTCTTTTATCAAATGGTTATGTAATTTAGACGACCTGTTTTCTCTGTACAGTTAAAGTATGTGTACATAGGTCACTTAACTGAATATCTGATTTTCAATTTTATTGAATTTGATTTATCAATTATTTTATCAATTTATTATCAATTATTTATCAATTAATTTATTGTTTATTTAAGAAATACATCAAAATTCCTCCATTGAAAATATTGCTGCTTTAAAGTTTAAATGTTAACTGTTGACTGTTGATAAATTTTTTAATCAAAGTATAGTTAATTTACAGTATTATATTAGTTTCAGGTATACAGCATAGTGATTCATTATTTTTACAGATTATACTCCATTAAAAGTTATTACAAGATAATGGCTATAATTCCATGTGCTATAAAATATATTCTTGTTGCTTATCTATTTTATACATAGTGGTTTGTACCTCCTAATCCCATACCCCTTATTTGTTTTTGTTTTTGTTTTTTTATTTTTATTGGAGTATAGTTGATTTACAATGTTGTGTTGGTTTCAGGAGTACAGCAAAGTGAATCAGTTATATGTCTATATATATCCACTCTTTTTTTTTTCAGATTTTTCCCATATAGGCCATTACAGACTATTGAGTAGAGTCCCCTGCGCTATACAGCAGGTTCTTATTAGTTATCTATCTTATATATAGTAGTGTGTATATGTCCCTTCCAGTCTCCCAGTGTATCCCTCCCCACCCTTATACCCTGGTAGCCATAAGTTTGTTTTCTACATCTATGAGTCTACTTCTGTTTTGTAAATAAGCTCATTTGTACTCTTATTTTTAGATTCCACATATAAGCAATATCATATGATATATGTCTTTCTGTGTCTGACTTCACTCAGTATGACAATCTCTAGGTCCATCCATGTTGCTGCAAGTGGCATTATTCTGTTCTTTTTTATGGCTGAGTAATATTCCATTGTGTGCATGTACCACATCTTCTTTATCCATTCGTCTGTTGATGGACATTTAGGTTGCTTCCATGTCCTGGCTATTGTAAATAGTGCTTCAATGAACATTGGCATACCTCTGATTTGTACCCCTCACTTCCCATTCCCGTTTGGTAACCACTAGTCTGTTTTCTATATCTGTGCATCTGTTTCTGTTTTACACGTACATTTATTTGTATTACTTTTTAGATTCCACATATAAGTGGTATCATACAGTATTTGTCTTTCTCTGTCTGACTTATTTCACTAAGCCTAATACTCTCTAGGTCCATCCACATTGCTGCAAATGGAAGAATTTTATTCTTTTATAAGGCTGAATAATATTCCTGTGTGTGTGTGTGTGTGTGTGTGTGTGTACACATCTTATTTATCCGTTCTTCTGTTGATGGACATTGGGTTGCTTCCATATCTTGCCTGTTGTAAATAGTGCTGCTATGAACATAGGGGTGCATGTATCTTTTCAAATTAGTGTTTTTGTTTTTCTTGGATACGTACCCAGGAGTGGAATTGCTGGAATATATGGTAGTTTTATTTTTAGTTTTTTGAGGAACCTCCATACTGGTTTCCACAGTGACTGCACAAATTTACATTGCCACCAACAGGGTACAAAAGTTCCCTTTTCTCCACATCCTCGCCAATACTTGTTGTTTGTGGTCATTTTGATGATAGCTATTCTGACAAGTATGAGGTGATAACTCGTTTTGATTTGCATTTCTCTAATAATTAACAATATTGAGCATCTTTTCATGTGCCTGTTGTCCATGTGTATGTATTCTTTGGAAAAATGTCTCTTTAGGCCTTCTGCCCATTTTTTGATTGGGTTGTTTGTTTTTTGACATTGAGTTGTTTGGTTTGTTCATATATTTTGGATATTAACCCCTTGTCAGTCGTATCATGTACAAATATTTTCTCCCATTCCGTAGGTTGTCTTTGTCTGTTTTGTTTTTTTTTAACACAATAACCCTTAAAATTTTATTTATTTATTTATTTATTTTGGCTGCATTGGGTCTTCATTGCTGCTTGCGGGCTTTCTCTAGTTGCGGTGAGCGGGGGCTATTCTTCATTGCTGTGCGCTGGCATCTTACTGTGGTGGCTTCTCTTGTTGAAGACCATGAGTTCAAGGTACATGGGCTTTTGTAGTTGTGGCACGCGGGCTCAGTAGTTGTGACTCACGGGCCCTAGAGCGCAGGCTCAGTAGTTGTGGTGCAGGGGCTTAGTTGCTCCACGGCACGTGGGATCTTCCCGGACCAGGGCTTGAACCTGTGTCCCCTGCATTGGTAGGCGGATTCTTAACCACTGCGCCACCAGGGAAGTCCCATAGGTTGTCTTCGATAATTTGGTTTTTTTAATGTATTCTTTTCTTTTTAAAATTTTACCTATTTCTAAAGGAACGACGGTCTACATGTATTTTGGTGAAATTTCTATTTATATTATGAGTAGTTCAGCACCAAAGCGTTCTGTTATAGGTATTCACTGATCCCAAAGCTGCTTGTGTTTTGCCATTTGAAAATCATAACACATACAGAAGTAGTATACAATTTTTGAAGTAAGAAATTTAGATTTTTTTTAGGGTTATGGGATCTGTTAATTATACTGAAACTCTTTTCTAGGTCATCCATGCCTGGCTTATTATTTCATCCCTATTGTTGCTGTTCTTTTTCTCATTCATTTACTTGGGGTAAGTAGTGAAATATTTGGTCTGTTTTTCAGAAGTTAACTTTATTTGGGCTCTATAACTTGTCACTTAAATAAATGTACTTTGTTGATGAATTATTCTTAAATTATAATTATTTCCATGTGTAGGCCATACTTGGTATATATACAACTAGTTAATATTATCGATAGGGATATTCTTTTGTTGATCCTTGTTTGTAATAAGTAGAACTGAAAGAACTCAAGACTACAGTTAATTCTAAGTCGTTTTAGTAAAGAATTTACTGTATTCTTTACTTCTAGTAATAATCTTTGAATCAGAATGTTAAAGCATTTCAAGCATGTGTATAAACATGAGTTGATTTTTAAACTTTTATATTGTTTCATCAGTTAGTCTTTTGCCTCTCAAATGAAATCTTACATGAGAACTTCACATATAAAATAGAAAAAAGTGGAGCTGCTCTGTTGAAGAGAATAGAGGCTCAGAGATTTGCCTGCCTTGTCTTTCTGTCAGCCCCAGTGGCAGAATACAGGTCGTAAACCATTGTACTAGCTCTTAAATTAGGAAGAAGCAATAAAACTAAAAAATAAATTGAAGACTTAATTCTTTGGTAGAAGCAGGGGGAATGACCACAGACAAAAGAAATAAATGTAAGAATCTCTATGAAATGGATGATTTTCTAGGAAAAAACTAATTACCAAAACTGACCACTGAAGTGATAGAAAATCTAAGTAGAGCAATGAAAAAATACAGAAGGTTGTTGAAGAGGTTCTCATCCCACCTCCACCAGTAACAACAATACCAGGCCCAAATGGTTTCATAGGTAAATTCTATTAAACCTTTAAGGAGCGGATAACTCTAATGCTATTTTAACTGTTCCAGGACATAGAAAAAGAAGAAAAGCTTCCAGATTCTTTTTGAGAAGGAAGGGTAACACTAATACCAAAACCCTATGAATTATCAAGAAAAAGGAAACTGTGGATCAGTCCTATTTATTGATGCCAAAAGAATAACTAAATATTCACTAACAGGATTCAGCAACAACCCTTTGAGGGTATAATACATATGACCAAATGGAGTTTGTTTGCAGAATGGGAGACTGGTTTATTATTAGGAAATATCAATACAAGTCACCATGTTACTAAGTCATCATCTTATACATGCTAACAAGAATTTGACAAAATTCAACACTTGTCCTTGGTCAAATTCCATAATAAAACAGATGATTAGTTCTCTAACCTGATAAAATATATGAATCTTATTCTAACGATTGGTATCATCCTCTCAGGAAAACTTCAGAAGCACACCTGTTACTGTTAGGACAAGATGAGGATTTCCTTTATCACTATTGTTGTCAATCATTGCTCTGGAGGGACTAGTGAATGCAATTAAATAAGACAAAGAAATAGAGCTACACAATTTGGAAGAGAAGGTTAAATTATCAGTAATTAGAGGTAAAATGATTGTTTACTTGGTTTCAGAATTAACCAAAAAAACAATTAGAATCACTAAGTAAATTTGGTAAGGGAACTGCATACAAAATTAATTAACATAAATCAATAGCCATCATGTAAACAACTAGTTAGAAAACATAATGCAAAGAAAAAAATCCCATTTATGAGAGCAGCAAGAAAGAGAAAATATCTAGTATTAAACAGTAATTCTTTAAGTTCTATTATTAAGAAATTTTAGGGAGTTCCCTGGTGGTTTAAAGGTTAGGATTTGGTGCTTTCATTGCTGTCACCCAGATTCAATCCCTGGTCAGGGAACTGAGATCCTGCAAGCCATGCAGCGTGGCCAAAATTTTAAAAATAAATAAATAAAATAAAGAAATTTTAAAATGCCTCTTCAGGGCTTAAAAAGAAGACTTAAACAAACGGAAAATTATACCAGGTTACATAGAAAGAATATCATCATAAAGATGTCAGTTCTCTCTTAAGTTTATTTTAAATTTTAATATAAGCCCAATAAAAATACAAATAAGATTTATTTTTAATCTGGACAAGATAATTTTAAAATTTATTTGAAAAAATAAATAAGTGAAGGTACCCCCAAGAATCGTAAAAAAGAAGAAAACTGAGGGATACTACTCCTACCTGATACAAAATTATAAAACTAGAGACTTCCCTGGTGGCACAGTGGTTAAGAATCTGCCTGCCAATGCAGGGGACATGGGTTCAAGCCCTGGTCCGGGAAGATCCCACATGCCGTGGAGCAACTAAGCCCATGCGCCTAGAGCCCGTGCTCTGCAACAAGAGAAGCCACCGCAATGCCCGTGCACTGCAACGAAGAGTGGCCCCCGCTCGCCACAACTAGAGAAAGCCCATGCGCAGCAACGAAGAGCCAACACAACCAAAAATAAATAAATAACTTAAAACAAAAAAAATTATAAAACTATAATAATTAAAAGTGACACCTGCACTATAAACAGATAATCAGTAGAAAAGATTAGAAGGACTTAAAAAAATGCTCAAATATATAAAGGAATTTAATTTATGATAAAGGTAGTATAGAAACAGTAGGCTGTAAATGGATTATTTAGTAATTGGTGTTGAGATAATTGGGTAGTCATCCAGAGGAAAATTTTGAATTTCTTCTTTATATCTATACCAGGATAAATTCCAGTGGATTAAAAATTTAAATATGAAAGTAAAACCGTAAAAGGACTAGAGAAAACCCATGGGGATGGGGAATTTAAGTATATATATATATATATATATTTAATTATGTAACTTAAAAGGTCCTTCCTTAAATCTAATGTTTTATATATAAATATATACACATATATATATATACACACACACACA
>NW_020172456.1:6310997-6346434 GCF_003031525.2 Neophocaena asiaeorientalis asiaeorientalis | reverse complement strand
AGGGCTTAAAAAGAAGACTTAAACAAACGGAAAATTATACCAGGTTACATAGAAAGAATATCATCATAAAGATGTCAGTTCTCTCTTAAGTTTATTTTAAATTTTAATATAAGCCCAATAAAAATACAAATAAGATTTATTTTTAATCTGGACAAGATAATTTTAAAATTTATTTGAAAAAATAAATAAGTGAAGGTACCCCCAAGAATCGTAAAAAAGAAGAAAACTGAGGGATACTACTCCTACCTGATACAAAATTATAAAACTAGAGACTTCCCTGGTGGCACAGTGGTTAAGAATCTGCCTGCCAATGCAGGGGACATGGGTTCAAGCCCTGGTCCGGGAAGATCCCACATGCCGTGGAGCAACTAAGCCCATGCGCCTAGAGCCCGTGCTCTGCAACAAGAGAAGCCACCGCAATGCCCGTGCACTGCAACGAAGTACAAATGGAAAATTATACCAGGTTACATAGAAAGAATATCATCATAAAGATGTCAGTTCTCTCTTAAGTTTATTTTAAATTTTAATATAAGCCCAATAAAAATACAAATAAGATTTATTTTTAATCTGGACAAGATAATTTTAAAATTTATTTGAAAAAATAAATAAGTGAAGGTACCCCCAAGAATCGTAAAAAAGAAGAAAACTGAGGGATACTACTCCTACCTGATACAAAATTATAAAACTAGAGACTTCCCTGGTGGCACAGTGGTTAAGAATCTGCCTGCCAATGCAGGGGACATGGGTTCAAGCCCTGGTCCGGGAAGATCCCACATGCCGTGGAGCAACTAAGCCCATGCGCCTAGAGCCCGTGCTCTGCAACAAGAGAAGCCACCGCAATGCCCGTGCACTGCAACGAAGAGTGGCCCCCGCTCGCCACAACTAGAGAAAGCCCATGCGCAGCAACGAAGAGCCAACACAACCAAAAATAAATAAATAACTTAAAACAAAAAAAATTATAAAACTATAATAATTAAAAGTGACACCTGCACTATAAACAGATAATCAGTAGAAAAGATTAGAAGGACTTAAAAAAATGCTCAAATATATAAAGGAATTTAATTTATGATAAAGGTAGTATAGAAACAGTAGGCTGTAAATGGATTATTTAGTAATTGGTGTTGAGATAATTGGGTAGTCATCCAGAGGAAAATTTTGAATTTCTTCTTTATATCTATACCAGGATAAATTCCAGTGGATTAAAAATTTAAATATGAAAGTAAAACCGTAAAAGGACTAGAGAAAACCCATGGGGATGGGGAATTTAAGTATATATATATATATATATATTTAATTATGTAACTTAAAAGGTCCTTCCTTAAATCTAATGTTTTATATATAAATAGATTAGAAGGACTTAAAAAAATGCTCAAATATATAAAGGAATTTAATTTATGATAAAGGTAGTATAGAAACAGTAGGCTGTAAATGGATTATTTAGTAATTGGTGTTGAGATAATTGGGTAGTCATCCAGAGGAAAATTTTGAATTTCTTCTTTATATCTATACCAGGATAAATTCCAGTGGATTAAAAATTTAAATATGAAAGTAAAACCGTAAAAGGACTAGAGAAAACCCATGGGGATGGGGAATTTAAGTATATATATATATATATATATTTAATTATGTAACTTAAAAGGTCCTTCCTTAAATCTAATGTTTTATATATAAATATATACACATATATATATATACACACACACACATTCACACAAAACCTAAAAATCAAGCCAACCAACCACACCATGAAAAAAATCAGAAGATGAATGACCAACTGCTAAGTGTGTTTTCAACTCATTTTATAGACAAAGGCTAATTTACTTTATATATAAACCTCTACATGGCAATAAGATCAACAACAACCTAACAGAAAAAAAATGGGCGAAGGATATGAAAAAATAGTCAACAGAAAGAGAAAGACAAGTTACTTTTAAATATATGAAAATATGCACACCCTCCTTATAAAATTAATGCTAATTAAAGCTGTACATTAGGTTAACAAGGATTAAATAGTTTAATAAATGTTCTAATTTGGCAAGGTTGCAGGAAAATAAACATGCACACATTGGTGTAAAACTTTGATTAAGAGCAGTTCAGCATATCCATTAAAGTTTTATATGAATATGTCCTGAACCTAGTAATCTGTAGGGATAATCATTGCAGCATTGTTTCTGATAGCAAAAGAATGGAATCAGTCTAAGTATCCATCAATAGAAAACTGGTTAAATAAATTATGGTACATCCATACAATAAAGCCATTGAAAAGAATGAGGTACTCTAGTATACTACTGTGGAAAGTTCTCCAGGAATATCATTAAGAGAAAAAACCCTGGTTTAGAACAATGTGTATGCTATCATTTGTATCCGGTAAAGAAGTATATTTATGATATGTATGGACACTCTCTGGAAGGATGCATATGAAGTTAATAATAGTGCTTTCCTTTGGAGAGAGAGACAAGGTTTGGGGGGAAACTTTTCACAGTATATGTTGGGAATTTTGCATTTTAGGCATGTATTACCTAGCTAAAGATAACAGTAGTTTGGAGTTTTGGGGGTTTTTTGTTTTGAGTGCTGGGATATCTGAAATGCTTAATACAAATAGCTACATCATCCAGAAATTTCAACATTTATTTTGAAATTTCAAAATGGAAAGATCACCTTTCTGGATAGTCTCCAGAAACCAAAGTTTGTGCTTAAATAAACGAGCACTTTCTTTCTCCTCAGTTACCCATCTTCTATATTTGTATCTCTTTATTTTAAGATGGAATTCCCCCTCCCAAAATTAAAATACTGTTTTCTTCATTATAAAAATTCATTCATTCATTCATTGTGAAAAAAAAAAAAAAGAAAGGAAGAAAAGTTTTAAAAATTCCAGACTCCCATCATCTAAAGATAAGTCCTGCATCTTTTCAGGAACTACTACATCGATCTCTTGCTCTCTCTTCTCACACATTATTTCATGTAAATGAGATGATATTTTTTTTTCCGGCAACAATATATCATGCCTATATCCCATGTTTGTGTGCATGTGTATAAAACATATATATATTTAATGGCTGCACTAAATTTTATGAAAATAACACCTTATGTCCTAAGCTCTAAAATTTATTTTGCATGTTTAATTTTTTCCAATTTCAGATACTTCAAACAAGCATTTCCCAAAGTATAGAATAGCATTTTAGGTGTTATATGGCCTTTTATTAAAATTTTTGTACTTATTTTTACAACTGTGGCCTGTGATACTGGTTTCCCATTTATATGACTGATACAGAGTTTTCTATTAAAATAAGCTCAACTTGAGGAAAAAAGTGCATTAATTTAAAGAAAGATATGGTAAAAGTGTGAAGCTGGGATGTGAATATCTAATGAGTATCTGTGTTAGAACCATAGTTCTAAAAAATGTTTTGATGAAACTTATTGTATGCAAATCTTTTTAGATATCTGTTTAATTTTTTTCAGGGAAGTGTTTAAAACCTATAATGTCGCCATGGACTACATTACAGTTGCACTCCTGATCTGGAATTTTGGTGTGGTGGGAATGATTGCCATTCACTGGAAAGGTCCACTGAGACTCCAGCAGGCATATCTCATTATGATCAGTGCCCTCATGGCCCTGGTATTTATCAAGTACCTCCCAGAATGGACCGCGTGGCTCATCTTGGCTGTGATTTCAGTATATGGTAAAACCCAAGACTGACATTTTGTTCATCACAGAAATACCTCCTGGTGTGTTTTCCTTCCTCTTCTAGTTATCTTGACTTAGGGAAAATGACAACAGTAATGTCCCATAGCTTTTCAGTAAATAATCAGTTAACTCTACTATCTTTTTCATATAAAGATTTCAAATTTTTTGAGGTTAAGTTCTTTAAAAATGTTTTATTAATCCCCCCAGTTTAACTCAGTGATGAGTTAGTGGAAGGATCCATAGACTGCTGGTCCTAAGACTTAGATTCAAATCCCATCGCTACCACTGATGGCCTTCATGACTTTATGACCTTCATGACTTTATGAAGGTGATTTGGGCCCTTCGAGCTTCAGTTTCCTCATTTGGAAAATGGGAATAATGCTTCTCAGAATATTTGTCGGAAAGCACTAGCAGAGTGCTTGACACACATAAAATGCTCAACTAATTTTTAATATAAAAATTAAGTTAACTACTTTTTATAAGGCAACTTGGGTAGAATTACTCTTTTAAAGGTAAAACTTATTTGGGCAGTGTGAGCTTCATATTTATTAGCAACCCATGTGACATGGGTCCTGAAAAGTCGGAATATACCTTAGCCATGAATAACCAAGATGTGAACTCTGCAACTCTCACTTTGCATAAAAGCCAAAAAGAGATCCGTTTTCAGAGGTCAATTTGTGGTCTCTGTATGATAACTGCAGTGTTCTTTCATCCCTATTCAAATGCTTATTAAAATGTCAGGTGACCTGTAGTAGAAAACCTCATCATTCCCCCTTGATTGATGAATAAAACGTCTGTGGAAATAGAATTCGATTGGCTCTGTTCTCATATTTGAGCAGTCAGTCACAGAACTGTAAAAGTCATATACTCTTTGTGACGGACTTTTCATAGTGGCCTTAGGTTGTATAGTATTTGATGGTTTGCAAAGTACTCATCTTTTCATTGCACAGCTGCGATCAAGAATGCCAGTTCTGCGCTCCATCCAGGCAGCAGCTGGTTAATACTTTGCAGTCAGAGATATTATCAATATGTTCTTCTGTTCCATGCCTTTTTCAACAGCCACAGTTTGCTTTCTCCTTCAAAGGGACACATTATATCTTTACCTAGTGACTCAGGTACTTTAGCAGCCCTACTACTGTTGCACAAAATCTTTGCAGGCTGGATCTTAACCACATCCACCTTTGTCCAGGAGCACAGATACAACATTACACTGATGATATCATCCTCTGAATAAATTCACTGGACCTACTTGGTGAGGATATACAGATATTCACAATAGAGTTCAAAAGGGAGGTGGCATTTCTCTGTACATAGTACAAGGCTCTGCCACCCCAGTTAAATTCCTGAAAGTTACTTGGTAAGCTGAGGGCTTCTGCATCTCTGGCACTGTCAAGAAATAGCAGCTGACCCTCTCGGCGCCCATGATGTTAAAACAAGCCCACTATGTTTTAGGCCCTTTGGAGATCTGGAGGCAATATACTCTTCATTTACAAATTTTACTTAAGCCTTTTTATACTGTTACAAATTGGCCCACCTTGAATGGGGACCTCCTACAACATAAGGTTCTAGAACTGTCCAAATTATAATACAGTAGTTACTTCCGTTAGTGTCCCTTCTCCCGCTTTAGAGGCTTTAGCAACGTCTTCTCATACCTCCTGAAATATCTGGATCACTCACTATGATCATCAGTTGCCCACGGATCTCTGGTGTGAGGAACCACACTTTTCAGTCCCATGCTGTACACGTTTAGAATGGCCATTTCTGACTACATTCCAAGCTCTCCTGGAAACAGGTTTTCACAGGCCCTGAACCTGTGAAGCTCCAAATCCATCTGCTCCTTATCTCCATATCATGGAGGCAGCATTCTACAAGCTCAGCACAGCCACCAGGGCCTCCTTGCTAAGACAGAAATGTTAGCCATATGATAGAGCTGAGTCTGGGCCCCCTGGACTATCTCACCCATAGGAGAGGGTGGACTCTTCTTTCCTCAGTCCCTTGCCAGTTGACAAGGTGCTAGAGGAGGTCACCCCTCTCTTGGACCCCTGGCTACCACGGGAGCCCTTTGGGATCAAATCAGTGAACAAACAGCAGTGGGAGTTTGTACACTTTATGGACAGCATCAAAACTACATGTGGGGCTTCCCTGGTGGCGCAGTGGTTGAGAATCCGCCTGCGATGCAGGGGACGTGGGTTCGTGCCCCGGTCTGGGAGGATCCCACATGCTGCAGAGCAGCTGGGCCGGTGAGCTATGGCCGCTGAGCCTGCGCGTCTGGAGCCTGTGCTCTGCAACGGGAGAGGCCACAACAGTGAGAGGCCTGCATACTGCCTTAATCTGGCCAACAGTTGGCTCCATCTGTGCATTTTTACAGACCCTTGGAACATTGCAAGTGGTCTAGCCACCTGATTCTGCCAGTGGTAGCAACAGCAATTACTTATCCAAGTTTTCCCTCTTTAGGAAAAATAACTGAGAATCTCTTGCCTCACAGATACCAAAAATAGAAATCAAAGTTATACATGTCTCAGTACGTATTAAACCCACAATACAGGCCTCCTCACTTTATCCACTTTGGAGTTCCAGATATTGTTATAGTGACTATTTCACTTCTAAATATACAATGCTGGGCTCTTGAACAAGGTGTGCAATGGAACTTTCACCACCATACAGTCTCACACTACAGGCCTCACGAGGGCACCATTATGACATACTAGAGCAAGTTAAAACTTGATTAAATGAAACATCAGGGTTGAATCATAATAGAGTCTGATTCCATTTTTGATATTAAAAAAGAAATGCCAGTTCTGGAGACAGACTGCCTGGGTTCAAATCCAGACTCTTCTACTCCTATCATTTATTGGGTATGTGGCCACAGACACATTGCTCAACCCCCGAGTCTTAGTGATTATGAAGATTAAATTAAACAATATGTACAGTACACACGTATAACGGTATCTATCAGTAAATATTAGCTGTTTCTTTAAAATGTATAATCCTGTGAAGTAAGCAAGGCAGTTATTCTTGTTTTACTGCTAAGAACCTGAAGTGTGTAGAGGTAAAGTATTTGCCCAAGCTTAACACCATTTGATCTAGAATATGAGTCCTAAGTCCCATATTCTTTCTACTACATTACACTGTTTCTCCCATCAACCCTCTGTTTCTTCCATACATATGCAAATTATCTCCACAGACCTTTTGAGTTCCTTTAAAATAAAAGACTTTTGTGCCCAATATTTAGAGTAATGATTCTTAACTCCATTTCCATAAGATCTGAAGATGTCACAAAGATTGTTCTAAGAATTTCAAAACAAAATTAATTTTAATTCACTTTAATTGCTCTAAAAAATAAGGGTTTATCATTTAGCAATTCTATAAGGAGTAGTGTGTCATAAAACCAAGATAGTTACAGGACATCGCAGGTTGAAACAGGTTAGAAATCTCATTATTTCAGAGAACGGCAAATTTCCCTTTTCTCATCCCAAACAAATCAAAATGGAAGCAGTGAGAGTAGAGATTTCGTGTGTGTGTGTGTGTGTGTGTGTGTGTGTGTGTGTGTGTGTGTGTGTTTTATTGTAGTAGTAGTAGTAGTAGTAGTAGTGTACAAGAAGACATGACCACTTGCAGGTGTGAGGTTTTTTACTTAAATGCATCTGAACGATAGTAATGTCAACACAAGCTATCGAATCTTCCTTTACAAATTTACCTATATCTGTTTCCCATTATTAAATGTTTGAAATTATTTTCTGTATTTCTATACTCTGAATTTTCACGACATAGCAAATGTAAGAAAAACTGCAGTTATTGGAGACAGATGGTGGTAGAATCAAGAATAATTTATGCATATTGCTTCCTCCTCCGAGTTGCTGTTTTCGTAAAATAGGACACTTTTCAGCACCACGTGTATTCTGAGACCTAAATATTTGTGAAGTGCTTTTGACAGGAGAGCTAAAGAAATGCTAAACTCATGCAGAGGTTTATTAGTTATTTGTTTGAATTTACTGCCCTCTTATTTCAAGTATCCCTAAATAGTACATATACTGTTTTCAAAAAGGGGAGAAGATGAATCTCTTCTACTCTGTTCTTCATATTTTGAAAAGTTAAGTCAAATCCCCTCTATTAAATCCCCTCCTAAAGTAAACCTTCAGTTTGTGGCTCATAGGTATGTTTTGTTTGGAAATGGCTTGTCCTTGTTTCTGCTTTGGAAATTGACAACTGCTCTAGAATAATTCTGTCTTGTCATTATTTCTGCCTCTTCTCTTCAAACTGAGAAGACTTATTCCAAGAACCCAACGATGATACACTGTAAACTAACCAAATAGCAGTCAAACCAAAATGAAGTTTGCACAGGTCTCTGTGTGGTTTTGTGTATTTTGTTTAGATTGTCTCCATCCGCCTCCCCCATCAGCTTACCTGCTGTTTATTTCATATTAATTCAACATCTTTCTGTGTAAAAAAAATTAAACCTTTTCAATTGGTTAATTCCTCCCTCACACACCCATTTACAAGTTTAGCCAATACATTTTTCAGATATCTTTTCTATTTTCCTTTTTCTAGATTTAGTGGCTGTTTTGTGTCCAAAAGGCCCACTTCGTATGCTGGTTGAAACAGCTCAGGAGAGGAATGAAACTCTCTTTCCGGCTCTTATTTACTCTTGTAAGTATTTCAGAATGATGTTAAGTTAGTGAACAGCTTAGAATTTACAGAGATTCAAACACATGTAATTATGATCATTATCGTGGTACTTTTTCTCACCTTAAATGCATAGCATTGATGGAAATGCTGCAGATCTGTTTCCTTGCAAATTATTATCTTCTGCCTGACATTGGTTCAAGAGAGTTTTCAGTATGTGTGGAGATACAAGAAATATTTAGAGATTGAGGAGCCAGTATTCTCATTTAAAATCTTATTAATGAAGAACTGTTGAGTACTTGTTATATACATATATTGTAGGTGGATCTTGCACTAGCATGTTGAAAGAATTGTACTTTTCCTTCAGAATGTGTTTGCCCTTTTTTTGGTTTTAGAGTCATACACTTCCTAATCATTCAGTAACTATTTATTCATCATTGACCTGATCTGCTCCCACAGAGCACTGTGGAGGATATAAAGATGATTAAGAGGGACTTCCCTGGCTGTCCAGTGGTTAAGACTCCATGCTTCCAATGCAGGGGGCCTGGTTGGGGAACTAAGATCCCACCTGCCATGGCATGGCCAAAAACTAAATTAAAAAATATATATATGATTAAGATACTTTGCTTTCCCTCAGAGTGCATTTGCTTACATTTTTGTTTTTCGGCTGTGCTGCACGGCATGTGAGATCTTAGTTCCCCGACCAGGAATCGAACCCAAGCCCTCAGCAGTGAAAACTCAAGAGTCGTAACCACTGGACCGCCAGGGAATTCCCTTGCTTACAATTTAGAAGTGAGATAAGACAAGTATGTAAACAACATTCGAGGCAGGCTGTTATCCGATTATTCAGAAGGAACGCAAAATGCAGAAAGAGCTCAAAACAGGGAAAATCTAAATGGGGAATCAGAGAAAGGCTTCATGGAAGAGACAGCATTTGGATTGAACCTTCAAAGGGTGGGTAGGATTTCAGCAAGCGCAGATGGAAGAGTCGTTTCCAAAAGTGGGCTTGGGGACTTCCCTGATGGCGCAGTGGTTAAGAATCCGCCTGCCAGTGCAGGGGACACGGGTTCGATCCCTGATCCGGGAAGATCCCACATGCCATGGAGCAACTAAGCCCCTGTGCCACAACTACTGAGCCTGCGCGCCACAACTACTGAAGCCCGCACAGCAACAAAGACCCAATGCAGCCAAATAAATTTTTTTTTTAAAAAGTGGGCTTTCACAAAGAATGGCTTGGAGGCATAAGTGTGTGGCATCTTCTTCAAATTTCAAGTGTTCCAGTTGACTAGAACATGGAGTACAAAATAGGGAGAGTACTAGGAGATGGATTTGGAAAGGCACTCAGGGCAAGATCACGGATAGCTTTGAAGGACTGGTTTAGATCTCTGTATTCTATTCATGATCACTTGGGAATCACAGAAGGTTCTTAACAGAAGACTAATGTGATCAGAGCTGTGCCTTTGTAAGCTTGCAGCATTGTGCAAGATGAACGGGAGGGAGAGAGAACGGGAAGCATAACTAAACAGATATTGCCATGATCTAGGTGGAAAGTAATGAGAGTCTGAATTATGGGATAGGTAATGGCAGTCAAGGGAAAGGCCTTGATGAGAGCTTTTGGAGGTAGTTTCAGTCATTCTTAGTGACGAGTGAGAGAAGTTTAAAGCTTAAAGGGAGGATGATAAAGAAGAGGGGTTTTTCTTATTTGAGAAATCTGTGTAGTGTTGCCTGTAGCCCATATCTAATTTTCTTGGCAGGACCTGTGAGCCATCCAGGTAGAAATTTCCGGCGGGAGTTTAGAAATGAAGTACCAGTGCAAAGGAAAAGGTTGATAATAGAGATGCAGAATTGAAGAACATCAGCATGGAGGTGACAGTTGCAGCTGTGGGAGTGGATGAGTGATTCAAATCAAAGAGAAGAGAAGAGGACACCAGGAGTAGATCTTTGTCAACTACTATGTTTAGAGAGTGAGAAATGAAGAGAGAATAGTAAATGGAACATAAGAAAATATCAGAAAATTGGGAAAACCAGCATTTTTCACTTAGCAGTAGCATGACTATTTTTTCATATCAGTACGTGAAATGTCTGCATAGTTTTCTCTTATATAGATAAAATAAGGGGTATCTTTAGTGATCATTTCCCATTACAAACAATGCTTGCAGAGAACATTTATGAGTTTGTGAATATTGTTGTACAGATACATTCATAGAAATGGAATTGCTAAGTCAAAGGATGTGTGCCTTTAAATTTTGATAGATAGTGCCAGATTGCCTCCTCAAAAGGCTATACCAGGGCTTCCCTGGTGGCGCAGTGGTTGGGAGTCCACCTGCCGATGCAGGGGACACGGGTTCATGCCCCGGTCCGGGAGGATCCCACGTGCTACGAAACGGCTGGGCCCATGGGCCGTGGCCGCTGGACCTGCGCGTCCGGAGCCTGTGCTCTGCAATGGGAGAGGCCACAGCAGTGAGAGGCCCGCATACCACAAAAAAAAAAAAAAAGGCTATACCAATTTATATTCCCTTCAGTAGTGTGAAGGTCCTAATTAACTAACACCTTCATTATCACTTGTTTGTGTATGTGTATGGGAAACTAATAGACAACATCTTATTTTAGTTTTCATCTTGGCTTATTGACTAATAACTATTATTAGTTAATAGTAAGTAATAACTGTTAATGATTATTTGGACTTTTTAATGTATTTTTTAGCTGCATGTGTAAATTTCTTGTTTTATGACTGGCTTGGTATTGTATTTTTCCATATTTTTAGAATTAATTTTTAATTATACAAGTAATACATTAATACTTTATCATTGAAAAAATTTTTGAATTACAGATAAAGTTAAATTTCATTGTAACTGTCATCCCCAATCTTAATACTTTACCAAGCAGTTACTTACCAGTATTATCAGTGTGATATATATCCTTGTGGACTTTTGGCCTATTTATCTGTTGAGTTATTGAAAAAGCAGAGTTTCAAGAAGGAGAGAATGTCAGATGCTATAAAGAAGTGAAGGATGATGAGGACTAAGTAAACCATATAGAATTTGGTGCTTTAGACACATTTAGTGACATTTAAGAGAGCAATTTCAGTAGAATGATAGGACCAGAAGCAGTATTCCAAAGGGCGGAAAGTGTGCGTCTGTGTGTGTGTGTCTGTGTGTGTCTGTCTGGGTTTTGCTGGCACTGGCAGTGGAAGTGATACAGTGGACAGAGACTGGGTGATGAAGAAGGAGAGGTAAGTATCACCTACTAGTTCACAGGCAGAGCAGTGGTGACTTGAGAAGAGAACAGGTATGAGGAAAGATGGTTCCAGGAGAGAGAAGGTTGAGGGAAAGGAGCCAGTGGAGAAAGGCTTTGAAGAGACCAGCAAAAAGAAGTAATTACTGGAGCAAAGTAATAAACAAAGCAGGTAGAAATAGCTCTAAGAGTTCAGTAAGAGGAATTAGATGAGAATAGTGAAAGACCCCGAAGGAAGGAGAAGACAGAAAAGCAGAAGATAGTAGAACGTAGAGAGAGGTCAAGTTGGGAGCACGTGTTAGTTCATCTCAGTCTTTCTTGTGAACTTGCTTGAAGTCCCTGTTGTACTCTATATTTTTTAATTGTGGATGTCAAAGTGAAGGGATTGTGAGTTTAAAATTTTTTCTTAGTTTTAGGATTTTACATTTTTCTACTGTTGTATCTATTGTTAGTACCACAATAATGCTGTGTAACAAACCCCCTCACAACTTAATGTCTTAGGGGACTTCCCTGGTGGCGCAGTGGTTAAGAATCCACCTGCTACTGCAGGGGACATGGGTTCGAGCCCTGATCCAGGAAGATCCCACATGCCGTAGAACAGCTAAGCCTGTGTGCCTAGAGCCCATGTTCCACAACAAGAGAAGCCACTGCAGTGAGAAGCTCAAGCACCGCAACGAAGAGTAGCCCCTGCTCGCCACAACTAGAGAAAGCCTGCATGCAGCAAAGAAGACCCAACGCAGCCAAAAATAAATAAATAAATTTATTTTTAAAAAAACAACAACTTAATGCCTTAAAAATAATTATCAGTCACCATCACTCCTGCACCTGCGGGTCAGTTGACTCAGCTGATCAGACTTGGCTGTGGTACCTCTGCTCCACATGTTCCCTGTCCTCCTTGGGCCAGTGGGTTAACTGAAGATGTTCTTGTATCTGGAGAAACAAGAGGGCAGCAGGCCTGTTAAGTATTAGCACACTGTCATCTCTGTCCATGTGCCATTGGTTGAAGCAAGTCACATAGCCGAGTCCTTGGTCAGGAAGAGGAAAACTGCATCCCAATCTCAGCGAGACCATGGCAAGAGTGTGGGTGCAGGAGGGGTGAAGAAAGGATCTTTCAGTCTGCCACAACGTTAAGCATGTATGTTAATTTTATACTCAGAAAAAGAACTTACTGTTTTTTAAAAAATCATTCATATATAATATGAATTTTTAAAAACTCAAGTCTGTATAACAATCAATATTGAGATATTTTTGCAGTAATTCCACACATATGGGAAAATATAAGCATAAAACGTTACCTCCTGTGTAGATGAAATAGGTTCAAGAAAGTATCTGTTCTCATGAAATACTGAATCTTCAGTGAGCATTTCATACATTGAGTTTGACAGGTTTTTTTTCAAGTAGAATATACAAAAAACAGCAATATTAATCAGTTCTTTCCCCCTGAAATGGATATAAACATTAATATGAAAAGTTTTTAAGTCAGTCCTCTCAGTTATTTGTTCTTTAAAAATACAATCCTTTGATGCATTTGTACACTCCCCAGTTAAGAGTATTCAGTTTGCAAAAGGGTCTTACCCTCAGGAAACATGTGAGCATTTTTGTTTGTTTTCTCTATCCCTTGTTTGGACAGGAAGAATGTACACCTACTCTTTGGTAGCTTTTCAGAAAACAAAGATAACAGTTCCTTGAGGTTGACCATTATGTAAAGTTTTTCTCTGATTTCATATCAGTTTGGGAAGTTTTTAGATTGTTAATTTTTAATTCGCATATTTTTCTATTGATCTAAGATGTTTGGTGTTAAGTTGAAAGATTGGAAAGCGGGTTTTTTAGATATTATTTTAGTAATGTTAATTCATTCAGCAAATATATATTCTGCTCATGATAATTTACATCAGGGGTTAGCAAACTACTGCCCATAGCCAAATCTGGCCCGTGGCCCATTTTTGTATAGGCCTGAAAGCTAAGAATGGTTTTTACATCTTTAAAGAGTTAATGAAAAAGAAAAGAACAAAGAAGAATATGTAACAGAGGCCAGATGTTGACCCACAAGCCCCAGTATTTACTCTCCGGCCCTTTACAGAAAAAATTTGCTGACCCTTGATTTCCATGGTTAATATTAAGTGTTAAAAGAGTTTGTAGCTTTATCTTTCTATACTTGCATAAAGAAAGAAAATCAAATAAATACCTGCTGCCTTCATTGCCAAGAAGACTACAGAAATTCTTAAACCCCGGTGGTTGCCCTATTTCCTCTTCATTGGGTTTGGATTTAGTTACAGTGAATCCCCAACCTGGCTAATATTTACTTTGATCAGTTAGTCAGGTTATCATATAATGGAACTTGTCTGACCTCTGAATTACAAAGCTATGGTGAATGAGTAAGTGCAGCTATTACAGGATTTTTATCCTCTTTGGTTATGTATTTCTTTCATAAGCTATTCAAGAAGCCTTAGAGTATTAGGAAAATGGATATGATTGTAAAATCAGTGATGCCAGAGAAACAGAAAATGCCAAGTATCTTGTTTAAAATTGCTTACCATTACTGGATTGGACTCAGGTTGCTGCTGGCTTGGTTTCTGCTGTCACCCTGTATGGCACATGTTTGTATGTATTTTTGTATTATTGTTGCTGTATCTTCCGGATAAATTCCAAAAGTATTATTGCTGGGTCAGGGGGTAAATGTACATGTAGTTTTGTTAGATGTTACCAAATTCCCCGCCATGTTTCATCCTACCTGCAGTATGTAAGAGAAGCACCATTTTAAAGTATTCACATTGCCTCTTAATTAAAATGTGACAAGATGTGTGTGTATATCTAGAGCTATATAGATATATTGATATATATGTATTTTTGTGGAGGGGACATAGAAAAGACAGTTGACTATCCGTTTATGTTTATTGCTTTTAACTTTTTTTTTTTCTTATTCCCTGTATATAACACAGTTTAGCATTATTGAAAATCCCAGAAGTAAGACATAACATGAAGGGAACATATTCGTTGCATCTTTCGAATTACAGTAATTCATCCGATGCTTTGTGAGCCCCAGTTTGTCCTCTAATTTAGTTCCAATAAGTAATTTTCACCAGTGAATTCACACTGTTTTAGGATATTCAACTAGTCGAGCTGTTGTTTCAGTGGAGTCTTGCTGGCCTGAACAATTTTCCTTCTGGTTACTTTTCAGGGATTATAAATAACAATGAGCAGTTGTATTATAGCAGCTACAGTTTGAAAGCTACAGTAAATGTCCAGTTTCAGAATTATTTTTTATCTGCCAAAATCAAAGAGAACCTTTTGTGGTTTTTATTTTTTTAATAAATTTATTTATTTATTTTTGGCCGCATTGGGTCTTCGTTGCTGCGTGAGAGCTTTCTCTAGTTGCAGCGAGCGGGGGCTGCTCTTCACTGCGGTGCGTGGGCTTCTCATTGCAGTGGCTTCTCGTTGCAGAGCAAAGGCTCTAGGTGCGCAGGCTCAGTAGTTGTGGCGCACAGGCTTAGTTGCTCCGCGGCGTGTGGGATCTTTGCGGACCAGGGCTGGAACCCGTGTTCCCTGCATTGGCAGGCAGATTCTAACTACTGCGCCACCAGGGATGTCCCTGTAGTTTTCTCTCTAAAAAAAAAAAAAAATTTTATTTATTTATTTATGGCTGCATTGGGTCTTCCTATTCGTTGCCGTACGCAGGCTTCTCACTGTGGTGGCTTCTCTTGTTGCAGAGCACAGGCTCTAGGCGCACAGGCTTCAGCAGTTGTGGCGTGCGGGCTTAGTTGCTCCACAGCATGTGGGATCTTCCTGGACCAGGGCTGGAACGCATGTCTCCTGCATTGGCAGGCGATTCTTAAGCACTGCACCACTAGGGAAGCCCCGTCCCAGTCGTTTTTAATATGCATTTGCTTCTGATTGTTAGGGATTCTTATGGTGACATTAAGAAGATTGGTGATTTGTGTGGAGAAATAACAGCCTGCTCTCTATTCATGTGCTTTCCTTTTGTGTTTCCAGTCCTTACCTGGACTTTTGTCTTTCTCAACAGCAACAATGGTGTGGTTGGTGAATATGGCAGAAGGAGACCCAGAAGCCCAAAGGAAGGTATCCAAAAACTCCAATTATAATGCACAAAGTAGGTGGCTTTTATTTGGTAATTTCCTGGTTTTCACGGTCATTGTCATCTTATGAGTTATGAAGCAATGATTTTTTAACCACTTTCTTTTGAGAATCTCCTGGAAGCTGTGGTAATACCTAGCAAACACAGATAAATATTTGAGTTCACATGCTCCAAACCCAACAATCAGCCAAGGCACCCTAGGTTAAGAATTTCTGCCATTAAATACCATTAATTCCAGTATGGAAAGGTTCAAGTTGAGGCTATGGTTTTAAAAAGGTAGAATAAACACTCTCTTCAAACATATAAAAATGAGAACCTCTTGTCTGACAAGTCCAGAGTAACTGAAGTATAATTTGATTTGAGTTTTGATAATGTTTATGTTGAGAAGATAAAATATTCCAGGTGGACATGACTTTCTGGAGGAGGGTAAGAATGATGACCTAGGATGGGAGATTGAAAGGCCCACTTGTGGATACTACAGAAGATGTTAAGGCAAACACAAGTTAGGAGGAGTTATAATTAGAAAAGTTGAGGAATAACAGCACAATATCAATAGTCAAAAAGGAAGGAAACCTTTTTTTTTAAGAAAAACAAGGACTAACCTTATGAGGAAGCTGACAAACAGAGGCGGAATAAAGGTTGGTCAGAGAAGAGAAAAGGGCCTTAATTGAGTTGCTGTTTGTCAGGAAAGGGAGAGTTTAGGTTTTCTAGAGCCAAGAAAACTGCTGTTCTAGCATTTGGGTAACTGCAAGGAGGACGCTTTCAACTTAGAATTTGCGTATTTGGGACCAAAAGATATTAGGCCCATTCTGCAGTGAGCGAGGCAGCAAAACAGGGTGGCATTAGACCAGCAGTAGACCTAGTAGAGAAGTGGGAAATAGAGGAAACAGTTGCTCCAGGTCTGGTTGTTGTGTTAACCTTGTTAAGCTAAAGAAAATTGAAAGATTAGTTGTCTGTGAGTATACATGTATATATATGTGAGTATGAGTGTCTTTTGGGTACATCAAGATTTTGTTCTTTTGACAAATGTTGATTGAGCACCTAACTGTGTGCCCAGTATTTGTTAGGCACTGGGGATATGGCTCTGAACGAGAGGTCCCATTCCTGTGGAGTTTATAGCCTATTTGGGGAGACACGCATGTTGAACAAATAACTCATTCAGGTTGTGATAAGCACTACAAAGGAGAAGTGTAAGTTGCTATGAAAGTTTATAGTGGAAGAATTTCATTTGTTCTGGAAAGTTAGGAAGGCTTCCCTGGGGAAGTGATAACAGGAGATGGCCAGCCAAAGAGAGGAAGAAGAGCTTTCTAGAAGAGAAAGCACCATGGGCAAGGACCTTGAAGTGAGGAGGAGCTGGGTGAGCTGCAGAGTTCCTCAGTGGGAGTGTGGTGGGCGTTCTTCATTGTGTTGACTCCCCTCACATTGTTTAGCATTCCTGGCCCCTCACCCACTAAATGCCAAGGGTAGCTTCGAGGTTTGCAATAACCAAAAACTCCCCCTCCTAGTTATTTCCAAACATCCCATGGAAGGGAGGTGCTACCCCCAGTTGAAAACCTCTGTGTTATAGGAACTAGAAGTTAGTTTGGAGCAAGGGGGTGTAGGATTCCAAGAGGGATGTCTGTAAAGGAAAAAAGTAATAGAACTCAGAGGTTGCCCGAGTGCACCTAAGATAAAAACATCAAGATACAGCATTATGAGCGTGCTATTTATAATTAATTATGGAGGTAAATACCAAAATAAACAGCTGAAAGGGTTGAAGGTAGGGTGAGGGTCGGGAGTGAGGAGGGATAGGGCAGAGCAGGCACTGATGTTTTTATTTCTAAATCGTGTACTTTTTTGATTTTATAAACTAGCTCAGGGAAGATTCAGGTTTTGTGGAGACCTGGTTAAGAAAACAATGCAAATTAAAAATACAAAATTGCTAGAGCCCCTTTCAGAAAAATGTCCATGCAAGCGAGAGGCCTGAAGTATGCAAGCTTCATTTATTCATAGTAGATGAATAAATATGAACATGTATTAATTTTATAAAAAATAAATGAGAAAAAAGAGTATTATCAACTTCACTTATGTATTTTAATTATTTTTGACGTATGGAAGGTTCTTGAGACAATCATGTTATACTCACAATTTTCAGTCAGACCGAGTCATTATAACAAAATGACTAGCCCATAAAAAAATTCACTCCCTCCTTTCCCATCCTCCCAGCCCCCAATAGTGGTCTACTTGTATAACTTAGTCACTAAAGCCAGTGGTGAGTGCCATCAATCAGTGAGTGCCAGCAGCCCCAGCTGCAAAGATCAGAAGAAATGTTCTCTCACCTGACCAGAAGTCCTGAGGTGTAGGCATTTGCACGGCTGGCTAATTTTATGACTGGATAATTATCAGGGGCCCCAGTTCTTTCCCGTCTTCCTGCTCTGCTACCCTTAGATATGAGCCTGGTCCTCAGCCCTCTGCTCCTCATGGTCACAAGATGACGACTGCAGTGCCAGGCATCATATCCAGATAACACAACATCCAGGGGAGGAAAGGGGCTGTTTGTGTCTCCTTACGTCTCTCTCAAAGAGTGAGAAAACTTTTCCCCAAATTTCCAGCAGGCTTTGTCTCACCACACATTGGCTGGTACCAACCCCACAGCTTTAGAGCTTTCATTGGGAAGAGGAATTGTAGGATGACCACACTTAGCTTGGACTGAACTGGATTTACCACCGGAGTCATGGGTGGGAGGTGGAAACCCAAATAAATCAGTACTCTGCCCTCAGGAAAAAAAGGGAGAAATAGCTGTTGGGGAAGCAACCAGCAGGCACTGAAATAACCCGTGATTTGTGGTTTAAGAGCCAGCTAACCCACCTAGTTACGATGACAGGTAATTACTGTTTCCATGTAATTTTCTTAAAGGTATTAAGAGATTTTTCTAAGTAATACAACTGTGATGTTCACTTTTTCTTGAAGGCACAGAAAGTGAGTCACAAGACCCTGTGACAGAGAGTGATGATGGTGGCTTCAGCGAAGAGTGGGAAGCCCAGAGGGACAGTCGCCTGGGGCCTCATCACTCTACGGCTGAGTCGCGATCTGCTGTACAGGATCTTTCCAGCAGCATCGTGGCCAGTGACGACCCAGAGGAAAGTATGTGCCTTTCTCTACATTGGAAATTCATGGATTCCTTTAGGTGCTGCAGTATCAAACTCTCCCAAAATAAAATGAATCAAAGTGTTACAGTCTAATTCTAAACAGCAGTGCAGCTTTTAGGAGGAAATAATAGTTGGTGCTTTTCTCATAGTTAAATTTGTTAATGGACCAAATTCTGCACCTCAGACTTTTGAAATTATCCCTTTACAGCCTGATCTTTGGCATTGATTTTATAAGGTAAAAAAAAAAAAATTTTAATATTATTCTGATAAGACTTCATGTCTACAAAATTTTCATTAATATATTTCACTCTTGCTGCACAGAGACCTATGGATTTAAATGCTTCATCCTTTTACATTGTTACTGCCCTTTTTCGGCAAGCACTGTATTTTATTAATTTTAAAGAAAATCAAAGGGATTTAGGTTCTCTGCAGAAATGTAAGAGTGTGTTCAGTGTCTAAGGTGTGCTGTCACTGGGATTCAGGTCAGCACTTGGGGCTTCTTAGGATATTAGCCAGTAGAGCCCCCTGGTTAGGGCTCAGTCATCTCTTTACTTATTCTTAGTTAGAGAGGTGATTTACTGAATAAGAAGAGATTAGCACATTTCCCAACTAAGTTACCCTCAATTTTTTCGTTTTCACAAAAGTGAAACGCTTGATTAAAATATTACAGCGAAAATATTAAGTAGTTTCAAAGAAACAGACACCTAGATTCCTTAGCTTCTCTAATCACTATTAATTGTGACCTTGACCTTATCCTTCAGCTTCATCAGAACACTTCTTACAACTCACCATTAGTCTTTTATCTGGGTCAGAACCTGGGCAGATCCATGACTTTGGTGCGGGGCGAGTTTTCCAGATTTTAGAGCCATCTGCAGCCTGCAGCTTTCACACTCTGGGAAACCAGACACAGTTGCCTCCTCTTATGGCCAGCCTTGAGCTTGCGTTTGCTGATGTTTTCTCTGCCTTCAAAGATATCACTGTAATTAGTTGCCTCTTGTCTTCCTTTCCTCTTTTCTCAAAGATGCATACAGCCAAAAGAAAGAAATATAGCTGTTAAGCATAGCTGCAGTGTGATTCTTTCACGACTGCCTTTCCTACTTGAAGATTCTCTCTCCTGATCATCTCTTCATGTCCTTCTCTTCATCTCTTTTTTTTTTTTTTTTTTAAGAAAAACCCAACTGTTGCCCCTTCTAACTTCAGATTAATATTTTCTTTATCTGGGACCAATATAAACTAATAATTGATATTCCTTCCTTATCTTAGCATCCAGAACACACATAACCATATCTGATTGCATTAGTGTGTTAAACCAGAGTTGTTACAGAAAAGTCTCAGTTTACAATAGAATTTGACATGTAAAGGCACATGTGTCTTCCAGAACAACCTTTTAAAAATCAAAAATTAATCAGAAAGCTGAACACTGAGAGTTTATATTTAGAAATGTAAAACATGTTTATTCAACGTGCAGTTGGTCTTCTAGTGAATTTCAAACTACACTTCTTCCAAACTTCATGCCAATAGCAAGCCTCAGTGTACTACTGATAGATTTAAAATTTATCAGAGTAGTGAAATTAACCTGTTGTTTCCAGGAGTAGAAATTTAACTCATAGAGGTTCTTTTTCTATAACCTCAAGGGAAGAGTGGGAGATGGATTTTGTTATTTTCTTCAAGTGGAGGAAGAGGTTTTAGTAGTTAAAACACAAAATAATAAATTTCAGGAAGTTTTTTATATGTTTCTGTTTATTAAAAAGATAGTAGGAAATATTCATTATTTTATTATGTTATAGTTACATTTAAGCTAGGCATATATTCTGCTAGATGTCCTGTAGCGAAATCTTACAATTAAAGTAAATATTCACCATCATTTATTATTTTTACCATGTCTTACATTTGGTAGACCTGCAAATGCCCCTTTTAATACGAAAGGAACTCCATCATTACTTAAAATTATTTTTCAGAGTGGGCAAAACAAAGCAAAACAATAGGAGACCTAGACAGCAGTAAAGCAACTAGCATCCAATCTCAGCATTAGCACTTGGCAGTGGAATACTGATAATACTTATGTCTAACTTAAGCAGTTTCCATTGCTGTGATTTTAGTTGTTTGGCCATGGCATATCTTTACTGAATAAATCCAAGAAGCTGTTTAAAGAAAACATATTCCCGAGCAACATGATTTTTCTTAGGTTTTATATTATGGAATATAACTTGTTGCTTCAGTAAGTGCCTAAAGAAAAAAAATTGATGGTTACTTCTTTGTTTCCTGACTCTTTTAATTTTGCTAATAAAATACATCTATATTTCTCTCACCATTAAAATGAATTCTGTAGAATATAACTAGCATTTGCCATAATATTGTTATTATTTAAACAAACATAAGCCTTTAAATGAAAATGTGAGGCTATAATTTTAAGCTTGATTTGGTACATTATTTTTGTTTATTTTTTGATACCTCTGTTGAGACATAATTCACATACTATACAGTTCACCCATTTAAAGTGGTGACATTAGTATATTCACAGAATTGTTCAACCATCACCACAATTGATTTTAGAACATTTTCAACACCCCATAAAGAAACCCCATACTCCTTAACATCACCTCTTCAATCCCTCTCATTCCCCGCCATTTAAAGTGGACAATGCAATGGTTTTTGTTAATATATTTATTTATTTATTTATTTATTTATTTATTTATGGCTGTGTTGGATCTTTATTGCTGTGTGCGGGCTTCCTCTAGTTGCGGCGAGAAGGGGTGCACAGGCTTCTCATTGCAGTGGCTTCTCTTGTTGCGGAGCACAGGCTCTAGGTGCGTGGGCTCAGTAGTTGTGGCACACGGGCTCAGTAGTTGTAGCTCATGGGCTCTAGAGCTCAGGCTCAGCAGTTGTGGCGCACAGGGCTTAGTTGCTGCGTGGTATGTGGGATCTTCCTGGACCAGGGCTTGAACCTGTGTCCCCTGCACTGGCAAGCGTATTCTTAACCACTGCGCCACTGGGGAAGTCCGCGATGGTTTTTATTATAGTTGTGCAACCATCACCACATGCTAATGTTAGAATATGTTCATTACCTCAGAAAGAAACCCTGTACCCATTACCCCTATTCCCCCCAGCACCAGCAAATATACTATCATAATAGATTTGCCTCTTCTGGACATTTCATATAAATGGAATCATACACTATATGGTTCTTTGTACTGATTTCTTTCATATAGCATTATGTTTTCAGGTTTTTTCTATGTTGTAACATGTATTAGCATTTCGTTTCTTTTTATAGCCAAATAATATTCCATTGTACGGATATGTCACATTTGTCATCCATTCATCAGTTAATGGGCATCTAGATTGTTTCCATTTTGAGCTATTATGCATAGTGTTGTGTGAACATTCATGTACACATCTGTGTGGACACATGGTTTTATTTCTCTTAGGTATATACCTACAAGTAGAATTACTGAGTCATATGGTAACTCTATGTTTAACATTTTGAGGAGCTACCAGACTGTTCTCCAAAGTGTCTGCACCATTTTACATTCCCCACAGCAGTGTATGAATGTTCCAATAAGCGTATTCTTAACCACTGCGCCACTGGGGAAGTCCGCGATGGTTTTTATTATAGTTGTGCAACCATCACCACATGCTAATGTTAGAATATGTTCATTACCTCAGAAAGAAACCCTGTACCCATTACCCCTATTCCCCCCAGCACCAGCAAATATACTATCATAATAGATTTGCCTCTTCTGGACATTTCATATAAATGGAATCATACACTATATGGTTCTTTGTACTGATTTCTTTCATATAGCATTATGTTTTCAGGTTTTTTCTATGTTGTAACATGTATTAGCATTTCGTTTCTTTTTATAGCCAAATAATATTCCATTGTACGGATATGTCACATTTGTCATCCATTCATCAGTTAATGGGCATCTAGATTGTTTCCATTTTGAGCTATTATGCATAGTGTTGTGTGAAGATTCATGTACACATCTGTGTGGACACATGGTTTTATTTCTCTTAGGTATATACCTACAAGTAGAATTACTGAGTCATATGGTAACTCTATGTTTAACATTTTGAGGAACTACCAGACTGTTTTCCAAAGTGTTTGCACCATTTTACATTCCCCGCAGCAGTGTATGAATGTTCCAGTTTTTTCACAGCCTCACCAACACTTGTTATTATTTGTCTTTTTGATTATAATCATTCCTAGTGGGTGTAAAGTGGTATGTCATCAGGGTTTTGATTTGCATTCTTCTGATGGCTAATAATGTTGAGTATCTTTTTGTGTGCTTATTGGCCATTTGTATATTTTTTTGGAGAACTGTCTATTCAGATCCATTGCCCATTTTGGGGGTCCTTTTTTATTACTGAGTTGTAATAGTTTTTTATGTATTCTCTAGACACAAGTCTCTTATCAGAGAAATGCAAAATTCTTCTTCAGCATTATTTTTAAAAATTCATTTCTATAGCATTTTTTTTCTGAACAACTTAGTTTCTTTCAGTTAGTTTCTTTTTTTTTAATTTATTTATTTTATTTATTTATTTCTGGCTGCGATGGGTCTTCGTCGCTGTGAGTGCTCTTTCTCTAGTCGCGCAGAGCGGGTGATACTGTTCGTTGCCGTGTGCGGGCTTCTCATTGCAGTGGCTTCTCTTGTTGCGGAGCACAGGCTCTAGAGCACAGGCTCAGTAGTTGTGGCGCACGGGCTTAGTTGCTCCACGGCATGTGGGACCTTCCCGGACCAGGGCTCGAATCCGTGTCCCCTGCATTGGCAGGCAGATTCTTAACCACTGCATCACCAGGGAAGTCCTTAGTTATTTTCTTATAGTACTTACTATTTGGAATCAAAAGTATTTCTAAGACTGTCATTTGTTTAGCCTCTGTGTGTGCCAAGAACTTTTCCTGTCCTATTTTTAACGCTGATACCAACCTTGTGAAATAGCTCTGTAATCCCCATCTTGTAGCTGAAGAATTTGAGGATTAAAGAAGTTAGTAAACTTGCCCTGGATCACACTAGTACCTAAACAGTAGAGTTGGACTCTTCTCCACAACTGAAACTGGTGATAATATTCATCAGTCTGGGAAGGTTAGCAAGTTAAAGGATAACTGACCATGTAATTCATAGCATCAGATTTCAGGGTTGTATGTTTATTTTTTCCACTATGGAAGACGTTGCTCTGGCTTCCACGATTTAAAAAGAACAATGGTTTCTCAGTAAGATCTTTTATTTTTATTTTTTTTTATTTTTGGCTGGGTTGGGCCTTCGTTGCTGTGCGTGGGCTTTCTCTACTTGTGGCGAGCAGGGGCTACTCTTCGTTGTGGTGCGCGGGCTTCTCTTGTTGCAGAGCACGGGCTCTAGGCACACGGGCTTCAGTAGCTGTGGCATGTGGGCTCAGTAGTTGTGGTGCATGGGCTTAGTTGCTCTGTGTCATGTGCCATCTTCTTGGACCAGGGAAGAAGATCGAACCCGTGACCTCTGCTTTGGCAGGCGGATTCTTAACCACTGCGCCACCAGGGAAATCCCTCTCAGTAAGATCTTATTGATCAGAACTCTGCCCCTTTCTCCCGCAGACTCTGCTTCTCAAGGCCCTCAACACCTATCTTCCAGAAGTAGTTTCTGTAACTCAGGCAACAAAACTTTAAGATCAGGATCACACTTCAGTTAGGAATAGTTACATAACAACCAGAAAGGTAAAAGCCAATAGTAAAGCTTAATGGGTTACTGTTGAGCCCCAAGTCAAAGCATATTTTATTTATTTATTTTTTAAAAAACAGTACGTGTTCATTGTGGAACTTTTTTTTGGGATCTTCCCAGACCGGGGCACGAACCCGTGTCCCCTGCATCGGCAGGCAGACTCTCAACCCCTGCGCCACCAGGGAAGCCCCAAAGCATATTTTTAAATACATAGTTTTGTTTATCATTTTGAAAAGAACTTGAAAAGTTAAAAATAATGTTTGACAACAGAAAACCTAGGGCCTTTGCATTTCTGTGTATGTTTTAGGATCAGCTTGTCAATTTCTACAAGCTGATCCTAAAATTTTTTGGAAGTGTATAGAACTTAGAATACCCAAAACAATTTTGAAAGAGAAGAAAAAAGTTGGTGGACTTAAGCTATCTGATTTCAAAACTTACTCTAAAGTCATAGTAATCAAGGACAGACATATAAATCAAAGAAACAGAACTGAGAGTCCAGAAGTAAAGCCTTATATTTATGATCAATAATTTTTTACAAAGGTGCTAAAATAATTCAATGCCAAAAGGATATAATCTTTTCAACAAATGGTGCTGGGACAATTGAATATCCACATGCAAAAGAATGAATGGAAACCCCTGTCTCAGCCTATCCATCATGCACACAATCCCAAATTAACCCCAAGTTGGTCATAAACTGAAATGTAAGTGGTAAAACTCTAAAACTTCTAGAAGAAAACGTAGGAGAAAAACTTCATGACCTTGGGCTGGGCAAAGAGTTCCTTAATATAACAGTGATACATAGAAGAAAAAATTGATAGGTTGGACTTCGTCAAAATTGAAAACTTTCACACTTCAAAAGATACCATTAAGAGAAGAAGTATTTAGGGAATTCCCTGGCAGTTCAGTGGTTAGAACAACACGCTTTCACTGCCAGGGGCACCGGTTTGATCCCTGGTTGGGGAACTAAGATCCCACAAGCCACACAGAGAGACCAAAAGAAAAAAAAAGAGAGAGAGAGAAGAGGTATTTATATACCCGTGTTCATAGCACTGTTCACAATAGCCATGAGATGGAAGCAACCTAAGTGTCCACTGGCTGATGAATGGATAGACAAAATGTGGTGCTTACATACAATGGGATATTATTCAGCTTTAAAAAGGAAGGAAAATCCAATACATGCTGCGGCATGGATGAGCCAGGACATTATCCTAAGTGAAATAAGCCAGTCACAGTAAGACAAATACTGTATGATTCCACTTAAATGAAGTACCTGGAGTAGTCAGACTCAGAGATGGAGAGTGGAATGGTGGTTTCCAGGGGCTGGAGGGAGAGAGGAAGGAGGAGTTACTGTTTCATGGGTACAGAGGTTCAGTTTTGCAAGATGAAAAGAGTTCCGTGGATGGATGGTGGTGATGGTAGCACAACAATATGAATGTACTTAATGCCATTGAACTGTGTATTTTACCACAATTAAAAAAAAAAAAAGATACCATTAAGAAAAGGAAAAGGAGCCAGAAACTGACAGAAAATATTTGCAAATCCTGTTAAAGGATTTATAGTTAGGGTATACAGAGAATGCTTACAACTCAGTAATAGGAAGATAACCTAATTGAAAAATAAGGTAACACTTTGGGTAGATATTTCCCCAAAGGAGAGATATAATGGCTAATAAAGCACATGAAAAGATACTCAACATCATGAATCAGAATGGCTATAATCAAAAAGACAGCAATGCCAAGTGCTGGTGAGGACTGAAGAAGCTGGAACCCTTGTGCACTGCTGGTGGGAATGTACTGGTACAGCCAGTATGGAAAACAGTTTGGCAGTTTCTCAAAAGGCTAAACATAAACCTACCATATAACCCAACAGTTCCACTCCTAGGGATCTACCCCATGGAAATGAAAGCAGTCTGCCCACACAAAGAGTGTGCACTGATGTTCATAGCAGCATTATTCATAATAGCCCCAAACTGAAAATAATCTAAATGTCCATCAACTGGTAAATGGATAAACAAAATATAGTATATCCATACAATGAAAAACTATTCACCAGTGAAAAGCAACAAACTACAGACACATGCAGTGTCATGGATAAACCTAAAAAATGTTATGTTAATACAGATGGCCAACAGGCATATGAAAAGATGCTCAACATCACTAATCATTAGAGAAATGCAAATCAAAACTACAATGAGATATCACCTCACACCGGTCAGAATGACCATTATCAAAAAGTCTACAAATAATAAATGCTGGAGAGGGTGTGGAGAAAAGGGAACCCTCCTACACTGTTGGTGGGAATGTAAATTGGTGCAAGCCACTATGGAGAACAGTATGGAGGTTCCTTAAAAAACTAAAAATAGAGTTACCATAGGATCCTGCAACCTCACCCCTGGGCATATATCTGGAAAAGACGAAGACTCTAATTCAAAAAGATACATGCACCCCAGTGTTCATAGCAGCAATATTTACAATAGCTAAGACATGGAAGCAATCTAAATGTCCATTGACAGGAGAATGGATAAAGAAGATGTGGTACATATACACAATGGAATATTACTCAGCCATATAAAAGAATGAAATAATGCCATTTGCAGCAACATGGATGGACCTAGAGATTATCAGGCAGAGGGAAGTAAATCAGACAGAGAAAGACAAATATCATATGATACCACTTATATGTGGAATCTAAAATATGATACAAATGAACTTACATACAAAACAGAAATAGACTCCCAGGCATAGAAAACAAACTTATGGTTACCAAAGGGGAAAGTGTGGGGCAGGGGGGATAATTTAGAAGTTTGGGATTAACAGATATACAGTACTATATTTAAAGTAGATAAACAACAAGGACCTACTGTGTAGCACAGGGAGCTATTTTCAATATCTTGTAATAACCTATAATGGAAAAGAATGTGTAAAAAAAAAAAAATATATATATATATATACATATATATCTGAATCACTTCGTTGTACACCTGGAACTAACACAACATTGTATGTCAACTATACTTCAATTTTTAAAAATTACGTTAAATGAAAGAAGCCAGTCACAAAAGACTTAATATTGTATGAGTCCCTTTCTGTGCAGTGTCTAGAAAAGGCAGATTTATAGAGTTAGAAAGCAGATCAGTGGTTGCTTAAGGCCTGGGAGGGGAGTGGAGAGTAACTGTAAGTGAACACAAGGTATCTTAATTGGGGTGATGGAAATATGGTGGATTGTGGTGATGGTTGCACAATTTTTTCAGTCATTGAATTGTACATTTTACAGTGGGTGCATTTTATGCAATAAATTATACCTCAGTAAAGCTGTTTTTCAAAAAAAAGGAGATGATACCTATCTCATACGGGTTCTTGTGAGGATTTATTAGAACAAGTGCAGGTATAAACCAGGCATTCAGTAGATGACAATTACTATTTATTGTTATTATTTTTGCTATATAACAGCAGCATCTACTGTTAAGACACCAGAGTTAGCCACATAACATCTGAACCTCCTGTTATAGTAAACCAAAAAAGAAAGGGAAAACGTAGCTAAAGCCTAATTTTGTATGATATCATTTACTGACTTCTCATTCAGCATAGGATGGGGAGCGGGGGGCAGTGACAGTTTTGCATTGTGAAGTCATAGCAAAGAGTGACAAACTTTCTTTTTCTTAAGAGTGACAAACTTTATATTTTTATAATCTTTCCTTTTTAGGGGGAGTAAAACTTGGATTAGGAGATTTCATTTTCTACAGTGTTCTGGTTGGTAAAGCTTCTGCAACAGCCAGTGGAGACTGGAACACAACCATAGCCTGTTTTGTAGCCATATTAATTGTAAGTATACACGGATTAAAAACGTGTCAGAACTCATCTCAAAATTCTGATTAAAAGGCGGTCCTTTTAACCCCAGCTAGGCTGAGTGTTCCAATCACCTGGGGAACTTTTTAAAAAACACAAATAATTGGACCTCACCTGAGTAATTCTCTACCTGGCCACACATTAATATCACCTGGGAGCTTTTAAAACTGTGGGTCTCTACCCTGAGATATTAGTGGGCTGGCCAAAAAGTTCGTTCAGGCTTCTCCATAAGATGTTATGGAAAACCGAAATGAAGTTTTTGGCCAACCGAATATTTAATTTGTTTTAATTGTGTGTTTTTTTAAAAGTTCCCCAGGAAATTCTGGTAAGTACCTCCGAGCAGGAACCATTGCTTCAAGCCCAGCAGCATAGATAATGTAAGGAATTAGATCAGTCTTAAAGGGGTAAGCAGATCCTCACTTAGTAGGCATTTGGTGGTGGTATTGTGTTTAAGGCCACGACCTGCAGCAGTGCCCTTTGGGCGGTAAGTAGGAGGCAAGAAAAGCTAGCTCAGTGCACGATCACACATAGATTTCGCTCATGGTGCTACAATGTGAGCCTGAAGCTTTCAAGACAATGATTTAAGTAAATGACTCATATTTCTTATTGCTATTTTTGCTAAAGATGTGATATCTTTGATATATGTGAGTGAAGTCGGATGAGAGGTTAGACGAGAGCCTTTACTTATGCATTTATTTCATGATTACACTTGTGATTTATCTTGATCATACGACCAGTTAGAATTTTCATTTATTTCTCTTTTGAGGTTAGTTTTCTGGATGTGTTGAAGCTTTTAAGAAGAAAATTACTTACTTTGGATAAACCTTATATGCAGCTCACCCTCCAGACTTTATAGTTAATGTCTCAGTAACTAGGATAAAAAATGGGGTGTATTATATAGCTGCTCTGTGTTTATAAGAAAACAGTATACACTTTATAAACAAACTTTTATTGGTTTATTCCATGAGCACCTTTTTGCCCCCAGACAGCATAACGAATGTTCTTCACCTCTGGGATTTTTAGCTAGCCAAACTAAACCTACAGTATCCAACCGAGTAGTTTAGATAGAAATTTCAGTATTGTTTATTTGTTTTCAAAAATAATTTTACTTATTTTCAGATTCTATTCCCTATCTAGAATTAGGGATGAAATATCAACAATGTATGGATAATGATCTCTGTTACAAAGGAAGATAAATGTTGTTTCCAGATTTAATGAAAAAATTTTGTTCTAAAAGTTAATGTCAAAGGATTGTGTTGAATTAACTAAATTAAAACTGAGACTTGTGATTGAGTTGATTTGCACAAAATACTTGCATAATTATGTCTGGGTTTGTGTCTTTTCCCGTCTTCTCCACAGGGTTTGTGCCTTACATTATTGCTCCTCGCCATTTTCAAGAAAGCATTGCCAGCTCTTCCAATCTCTATCACCTTTGGGCTTGTTTTCTACTTTGCCACAGATTATCTTGTGCAACCCTTTATGGACCAATTAGCATTCCATCAGTTTTATATCTAGCATATTTGCAGTTAGAATCTCATGGATTTTTCTCCTTTGACTATAATAAATCTGGGGAGGACAAAGGTGATTTTCCTGTGTCCACATCTAACAAAGTCAAGATTCCCAGCTGGACTTTTTGCAGCTTCCTTCCAAGTCTTCCTGACCACCTGCACTATTGGGCTTTGGAAGGAGATGTCTACAGAAAATGGTTTTGAACATGTCATTGTGGTGGACCGAGTCCCTCAGTGCAGAAACTGCCAGATCTGAGGGACAAGAACAAGGCAAAGTGATGAGCCAGAAAGTTGCTGTGCTCCCACCAGCAGGTTGACCTTTGGTCACAGGTGGATTTTACCAACGCTGCAGACTCTCAGGACTACCATTACCAAGAGGTTAACTGAAATGGTTTAAACCAAACAGGACTCTTCATCTTAAACTACATGTTGAAAGTCAACCTAATAAATCTGTATTGAATTCTGAACCTTTTCGTGAGATACTGTAAGGAGAGCAGGCACCAGAGCAAAATGGAAAGATGGAAAGGGGCTCAAACTTTCAGATTTTTTGCTGCAGACTTAGCATTTTTAAATAAGACTCTTTTTCACCTGAGGTGTAGGTTGATTTTGACACTTGTTCTCAAGCACTGAAGCTCATTACCATGTATGGCTGCCATTTCTTCCCAAGGCCAGTCTGAACTTTTTTGAGGTTGCTTTATCTTAAAAGTCTTAACCTCAGGTTCCAAATGCAGTCATTTATTTCTGGAAAGAGTGGAACTATAACTCAACAATTCCCTATTACCCTTAGGTAAATTCTGGATTTTCCACCAAATTCCTAACTTTTAGGCATACTTGTAGGTTCACTTGCCCCCAGGTCCCTCCCTCCTTCCGTCTCTCTCCCGGTACTCCCCTCACAAGCACTTCTCCTATACAGCGAATAAGACAGCTCTGTTGTGGAAGCAGATGATCCAGTTGTTCTAGGATTTTGCTCTGTGTGTGGTGCAAAGAATGTGTCATGAGTCAATGCTACCAGCCTTGCTTTCGTACTTTCTTAAATAGCAAATGCAATGTGCCCAAAGACGGTAGGATTAAAGAAGAGTAAGATGGCTGGTGAAGCACTTTCTGTCCTGGTTTGTCTTTTCTTTTTAACTACAACCCATTGTCTCTTGACAGTAGGTCAGAATTTGAACAAATAGCCAAAAGCTGGTGGTTTATAAAGTTTATGAGTCAGTTGTATCAGTACAAAGCTTGGAGATAGCTGTTACTTCACTTGGTGAGCTGTGGGAGAACCAAGGGTCAGGGGGAGAACCAGCGGCCAAGAGGGGAGAGGAGGGGCCTCCAACAGCCAATGGGACAAGATGAGCTCACGGCCTGGCCTGGGAAGGAGGGGATCCGAGTGATTCCTCAAGAACCTCACAGTGGGTGTTTTGTGTTTTCCCTTCCACGTTACCTTTCGTTTCAACGTACCTTTGTGAGAATTGGGCTGCAGAGCTCAGGCCCTGTGCAGTTCAGCTGCGCCAATGCACTTGAACGGAGCCTCCGCCTGCGAGCACACGGCACCTCTGGGTGAAGCTTTGCCGGGGAACACCCCCTCTTCTACCACGGACAGCCCTCAGCCATGGTGATCAGACTCTAGGCATCTGTGAGAAACTTAGTTTCTCCTTGTGGCTGAAGAGAGGCCAGCTTTCCCTCTGTTCCCTGCTGCTGTCTCCCCAGCCATCATTTGATCTGGTTTGGGGTTCTCCTTGGAGTTTAGAGTATTTGTTTTCTGTCATGGAATATTTCTTATAAGAAACTAACTTTAGGAGTAATGTGCTGGTACTAACCTGTGTGTAAAAACTGGCTCCTCTTAGGCCCTTTTTCCCAAGATTTTCTTTTTCTCCTCAGATATGTGACAGTGTGGGTATTATCTTCCAGGAAGACATGAAGTTCAACAGTTACCACAAAGCCACCTGAACACTAATGTGTGATTTGAAGATTTGAAGCAGTCTTGAAGGGAGCTCTGACCTAGAGTAGTTTATTTGTGTGAGGATCCCAAACAGGCTGTCTCTTTCATGAACGGTTTATCTCTGAAGAGGGTGTGTGGTGTGTGTGATTGTGTTCAAATCCATCCTTTGTATTGCTGTCCTATGTAGAAAGATTGCCGTAGACCTGTCACTTTCTGCAAGATGGAACCACATTTCAGCATAGAGAGAATACATCTTATTTCTTTAAAGCACCGGTCTCAGATGCAGACTTTTCCTTTGAACCTCCTTAGAGTCAATTCAGTTGTTTCTGAAATATCAAAATGCTAGTCTTCCACCATGAAAAATAGATTGTCACCAGAGAAAACAGCAATTCCACTGAGCATGCACCCCCGCCCGGGGCAAGGGGTGGCCGTGGAACCAGACAGAACAAATGGTAAAACCTGACCAGCCCAGCTGACCTGCTTAATAAAAAGGGGAGGACAGTAGGAAGAAGGGCGACCACTGATGTCTGTGTCTGACTGGCCTACAGAAGAATAGAGAGTGTTTACATACAGAATGTTGCCACAAACTAGCCTATGGAAATACCAACCATATTTGGAGGATTTGTAGAGGATTTTTTTTCAAAGAGGAAGGGATCGCTTCTCTGTTTTTGATTCTCACCAGGTTAGTGTGTGGTCCTCAGATCACAGCTCTCACTGTAAATAACTCTCTTGATCAGAAAAAGGAGAAGCTTTCTGAGCAACTTGAAAGAAAATCATAAGTGAACAATTTATTGATTTCACTACAGAAGCAACAACTGACGAGGTGGTGTTTTTACTTTTAAACTCACGGATCCCCATTTTTCAAAGTGTCCCTTGATTTTAAAAACCCTCCTTCCATAACAGATGCCCAAACAAATAATATGTTTAGTACTTGCCCTTTACTTGGCCTCAACAAGCTTTTATATATGTAGTCTTGATCGTATTTTGTAAAATGTGAGACAGAACTACCACATAAAATCTTCCAGGGTCAGACATCTCAAGGAAGCCTCTGATCCTGACCCCCAGTGCCTGGCCTTGCGTATTTGCCCATTCATGATCTAGCCCTGAAGAAAATGAGCTCAGAAACCACGATGAAAAATTTTGTTCAATGTCTTCTGTGTTGCTGGCATGGTGCTGGAGTCTAAGGATGCAAAAATGAGTAAGATGTAACCTCAGACTGTAGCTGTAGTCTCTTGTTTTCTGGTAAATACCAGCTTTAACTTCTCTAAGATATTAGCTACCTGTCAATAACCCCTTTTCATGGTAACTGTTATTGAGGGCTTATAAAATTGATGTTATGGTGACTTGAGTCTTCCAGAAATCAATCCTTCCAGTAAAGTACTCCTTTTTCTCTAGATTTGCGTTTGTCTTTCTCCTCAACTCCAAGAGGATCCTGAACGCTGAGTTTGGGAAGAGACTTGAAAACTGGATGTTTGGTTTTGCCCTGGGATGAAATAATATCATCATAAATTTGAGCCAGGAAGTGACCCTTGTGATCTTCTTGCCTCATTTTAAATTCCCCAGACACGGGAGATTAAAAGCAGTGGTTTCAGCTCTTCACAACCCTCATTGAAGCTGCAGAGCAGGGTGTCCCAGCAAGGCCACCATCACGCTCACATCCCAAATCATCTGGATAGCATCATTGGAACAGTCCTCTCCTCTGGCAAGAAACACTTCAGATCTGTGCATTAAAGATCAGCCTGGTGCTGAAGTGAACTCCCTTCTTGAATGTCTAAGCTGTTTCCCAGGGCCTCGGACAGCTTCAGCGTTGCCCCGAGGAAGTAGTTGAGTCCACCCTGGGCCCTGGAATCTGGTGTTAGCACTTCAGCCTGGTCTGTGTAGCAGGAAGGACTTCCCAGAAAGCAATTTTCCTTTTAAAATAAGTAAGTGTTGCAACAGGACAGTTTACAAGTCAACTATCGGAACTGAGTACAGGACTGTCGTGTTTATGGTGCTATCAAGGTGCTGGGGTGTGGGTTTCAGTGGGATCATTTACCCTCACGTGTTCATTGTCTGGCTTTTGCTTCTACAGACACTGATTTGTACACGATTCAGACAGACTGTGAATACATCTTTTTTAAATACCTTTCAAATTCTTGGTAAGATATAATTTTGATAGATGAGTGCAGATTTTCCTGTTTTTTGTCAAATTAATAAAGACCGCATGACTCCAGCTGTGCTAATTTTCTTACATGAAAGTATTATAATACGTAACTGTGAAAACTATTCAGCGATTATCAGGAAACAGTTTAGAAACACAAATGCATTGTTTCCATCATTCACTCATAATAAAGTGGTATGGATTATAGCAGGCCACATCTCTGAAGGGTACAATATTAAATCTATGGAAAGTCTCAACTATTTTTTAAATTTTATTTATTTATTTATTTTTGGCTGCATTGCGTTTTCGTTGCTGCACGCGGGCTTTCTCTAGTTGCAGCGAGCGGGGGCTACTCTTCGTTGCAGTGCACGGGCTCTAGGCACGCAGCCTTCAGTAGTTGTGGCACGTGGGCTCAGTAGTTGTGGCTTGTGGGCTCTAGAGCACAGCCTCAGTAGCTGTGGCACACGGGCTTAGTTGCTCTGCGGCATGTGGGATCTTCCCGGACCAGGGCTCGAACCCGTGTCCCCTGCATTGGCAGGTGGATTCTTAACCACTGCGCCACCAGGGAAGCCTTCAACTATTCTTAACACTTAGTTTCTGAGAACTGTTTTCTTCTAGAAAACATCTAACTCAAATTAATGTAAAGACTATTAAAATAACTTATAGGATGTATGTTGTAGTACAGTGTAGATATTTCATAAGCTAGAGGATTATCTTTTAAAAATTATTATGTAGGTCACATGAATGGAAAAAAGCAACGTTACTTTTATTGACCTGGTAGAGCATAGGTTGTCCTATCACTCTACCCCCAAACTCTACAAAGCCTTTTGTTTCTACACAGTGAATTGTGTACACGGTGTTGGGAATTATTAGTCAAAAATAAGTTTGTGGCAGAAAAACCAGAGTTGGCCTATTTGTCTTCAGAAGAAGCAGAGGAGAGGTGGTAGATGTGTTCCTGAGTACATTGGCCAAGGGCATCAAGAAGCAAAGAAGGTAATAAAGATGTTAGAAAAAGAAAAGAAAGAAAATAAACTATTAAAAAAAAAAAGGTGTCTTCCCCTCCTATGGGAATCAGAAGCATCATTTGCTTTTATGAATCTTGTAGGCAGTGTCACTCGGGTCTGCCAGAGCAGCATCATGACTTGTCCTCATCAGCTGACAGCTATCTGATTCTTAGGGGCCCTGATAATGGTGCTCTCGATGAGAAGGAAGAATGTCCTTAAGCAGATTGAGAAGCAGGAGTAATGAGGCTGGATTTCCTGCATCACGAGGTAAGTACCACAGCTTTTTGTAGCACAACCACTCTCCCTGGGGATTCTTCTGTGGGTCAGGGTCGGAGGAGGCCCTGCCCACCAGTAGCTTAGGATCTGGTTAAAAGTGAAACAGCATGCTTGAGTACAAGCAGGTACAATGTTGGCTCACTACATGATCTAAATGGGAAAGCAGAGTAAGGAGGGATCCACAAAAGACAGGGTTTAAAAGCAGAGTTTCCGGGCTTCCCTGGTGGCGCAGTGGTTGAGAGTCCGCCTGCCGATGCAGGGGACGCAGGTTCGGGCCCCGG
>NW_020172456.1:6301514-6310621 GCF_003031525.2 Neophocaena asiaeorientalis asiaeorientalis | reverse complement strand
AAAAAAAAAAGCGCAGAGTTTCCTCCAGCAGTGTAAGGTTTGAACCAAGTTTGGGAACAAGGGAAGAATCTGAATCGGCAAAAAGACAAAGAGCATAAGCTAAAAAGGAGGAACGTGGGAGACACCCAAGGATAATTGGATTTTGAATTCAGTTGATTTACTCAGAGGGAAACCTAATTTGTTAACTAAATCTGTTTCCAGTTTTACTTAGACTATACCTCCTTCATTAAATGACTTGTAGAAACCGTGGACGATGATGACCTGACCTACCACAGGGACCTTTCAACACAGGGCCTCTTATTCTTGACAAAGATTGATTCTCGTACATGGGCTGGCCCTTCTGTGCCTGGTATGCCAGACCCTTTAATGGAGGGAGATGGAAAAGCCTCAGAAACCAAGTTGGTGGGAGTCTTAATTCTTGACAGAAAGGGTGACATACTCTTGCAGACTCTGTCTTTTCTTCCCCTAAAGCTGTTTTAATTATGTAGTAACCCAAGGTTAATTCCTCATGCAAAAGAGAAAAGGACTTTGTTACCCTTTTACCCATAGAACACCTCGAAGTGGACCGAGGATGAAATTCTGATTGGATTCGTTTTCTTCGGTAGCAGACCTAGTCAAGAACCACTAACCTCAAAGATGTACATACAAGGATGCTTTAAAAGTGGAAACAACACTGGCAGCTAGATAAAAATGTTTATACTACACCTAAATACCTGAAATTAAGTGAGTTTTTTAAGGGTTGGTGCATCCTCTCCCAGTAAGGTTATCACATATCTGTCAAGGAAACTGAGGAGAGGTTTATTTGGAACTTTATCCTGCACTTAGATTTTCAGAGATTTTGCCCACCAAGAACTGTATAACTCATTTGGGAAATAATTTGTTTTTCTGTTTACTAATCGGATTTACCTACATCTGCCATAAGATAGCATAAATGTTTAGTGAAATGACTTGAGTTTTAACTTGCTTGAGCCAGATAGACGTGAATGTGTGACTTCCTCAGATTTTCTGAGATGTTGAAAATGACCTCCCCGCCATCTTCCGCTGTCGTGGAATCTCATTGGGAAGTCTTATTTCTGAGACGCCAAACCCAGCCAGAAGGTCATCCAGTTTGAAAAGGTCATCAGGCTTGAGTACTGTAACATCCCAGTGGGAGGGAAAGGGCTTTGCTATGCTGGGTAACCTGCACAGGGCCCGGGGGCAAGGTCTGAGGATGCCAAGAGGGTGTCCACTTTCACCCTGATTCCCTCCATGTCTGTGCTATCTCTAAGGCAGGCCTGGGAGAGATGGGCTAGACTCTGTTTTTGTTAATGTGCCTACTCTGGTTCTCAGGTTACTTCATTGGGCATTTGGAAGTGAGTTCCATGGCTGTTTGTTAAGGGCCTTCAGCCTCTGTGGCAACGTCACGGTGCAGCCAGCCTGCCCAGGGGTTAATGTGCTATTGACGGCATCGCCTTTTTGACTCTCTGCAGATGTTGGATCCTGTCCTCTAAGCCCGGGGACCCCTTTGGTGTCAGATGGGCCCATGGCAATGACCCCAGAGCAGCCCACCCTCAGGGGTGACAGGGACCCGGGTCCTCTCCCTGTCCCATCATCCTTTGGGGAACTCTTTCTAACCAACAAGGGTTAGAATCCCCCCTTTCCTCGATTGTGCAATAGATAAACTAATGACTTAAATAAGTAAATAATGAAGTCATAGACTTGTTACAAGTGATTATGCAACTTTTGTCATTAGAGATGACTCACCAGGGCACTCCAAGCGTTCATTAATTGCTGCATAAATTGTTTTTAAGTCAAATGCACTGGTGAACATTTGTGAGGGGAGGCAGGTGATGTGACCCAGAGAGGCCCTGTCCCAGTTGGAGCTCCCCAGAGACCAGGCCTGGGAGCTGCCAAGCTGGGGGCTGAGGAGAGCAGCCAGCAGCGAGCTGGGCTCCCTCCCCATCGGCCCCTGGGTGCTTGGAAGGCTGCCTGTCTCTTCCTGGCAGTGCTCCAGCCTTCTGGCGGGCGAGGCCTGGTCGCCCCCTCAGCGGCCCCGGCTCCTGCCCCTGGGGCTGGAGATAAGTCTGGCCGCATCTCCCCACTGGGAACTCAGCCAAGCCAGCTGTTTCCCACAGCCTCTCCCTGACTCACCCCCCCTCTGCCCAGCCAGTTTCTCACACGACAAGCCCCTCCCTCCCAGAATGTGTTGCTCCAGGATTCTGTCTCTGGCTGGTGGGGGCAGGGAACATGCCTCTTGCCTCCATCTCCCTGAGGTTTGATTTTCCTGTGGCTCCCCCTCCCTCCCCAACACACTCCTTCTTCGTTATTCTCAGAGCAGACAGCCTTTGTCTGCAGACTGGCTCTCTGGACAGGGAGGCTGGCAGAGGAAACGGTCTCATGCACCCTGATGCCTCTGAGCCAGACCAATGTGGGCACGTTCACATAGACCACAGAGGTGTGCCTTCTGCCCAGCCACCCAAACCCTCCTGCTGCCAGGTATGGGGACGCGCTGGCCGGAGTGGTAAGAGGGAGCTGGGTGCATGCACTCACCCACCCATCTGGGGCTCCTGGAAACTGCTCAGTAAATGTTTGGTGAATACATGAAGTAATGGGTGGATTAGGGGTCCACAGGAGGGGATTTCCATGCAGGATGATATAAACAGGGCACATGTGTGGGAACATGTTTTAAGTAAGAACAAACATTAACCACTTTGCCCTTGTTTACAAGGCTGTGCTGGAGTTGGTGGAGCCTGAGGTCAGTTGGCCTTATCTGCTTAAGAGACCCAGTATTTATAAACAGGTGGTCGGGGTTGAATCCACACAGGATTACTCCTCAGGGAGCACTTGTGACATCTTGAGAAATACATGGGTTTGTCCTCGGCCAGTGTCACCATGTTGAATGCAGGAGGAATAATGGGTGGTACGGTTCTTAATACTTCTCCTTACCCCTCATTTAACCAAGAAAAGCCCCAGAGGAACGTACTTGCCCCATAAAACCAACGTCCATTGAGCATTTACTATTAACGTGTCCAGGCCCTACCCTGAGCCCATCACAAGCATTGTCTCAGGTCATCCTCACCTCACCCATGAGTAGGGTTATCCTCATTTTACAGGTGAGAAAATGGAAGCTTCGAGAAGATGAATAACAGTCCCAGACGCATACAGCAAGAAAGTGGGAGGGGCTGCCCCAGGCCTGTGCTTCTTACCTCCAGGACAGAGGGCACTGTGAGTTGGATCACCTCTCTGGGCCTCCGGTTTTTCTTCTGTAAAGGCAGACAGCATTTCTCAAATTTTCTACCTAAAGCTGCTCAAGCAACAGAGGAACGTGAGAGACCCTGAGGGTCCTGGGCACAGCCCAGAGTGGCAGCCACAGGCAGAAATGTCTCTGGAGTTTTAAGAAAACAAAAGTTGTAATTTTATTTCATAATGCATTTCGTTGTTGTTTTATTCTGGTAAAATACACATGACATAAAGGTTACCACCTTAATCACTTTTTTTTTGTTTGTTTTTTGGCCGTGCCGTGAGGCTTGCAGGATCTCAGTTCCCTGACCAGGAATTGAACCCGGGCCATGGCAGTGAAAGGCCAGAATCCTAACTTCGAGGACACTAGGGAACTCCCTTAATCATTTTTAATGATTATAGTTCAGTGGTATTTGTATTTATAATGTTGTGCAACCATCACCACCATCCATCTCCAGGACTTTTTTCATCTTGCTAAACTGAAACTCTGTATCCATTAAACACAAACTCCCCATTCCTCCTCCACCCCCGTCCCCAGCCTCTGGTGACCACTATTCTGTCTCCATGAATTGCCTACTCTAGGTAACTCCTATAAGTGGAATCATACAATGTTTGTCTTTTTGTATCTGGCTTATTTCACTTAGCACCCTGTTCTCAAGGTTTGTCCATGTTGCAAGTCTATAAGTCTGTTTTAATACAAAAGTAACCACACCACCACTCATCTTTAAGTGGCATTGTACTCTAAAATAGGGGTCCAGGATAATGGGTCTGAAATTTACTGGTTAGAGAAGCACAGCAAAAAGGTAAAAAGTTAGTACTTTCCCCCTCGTTAAGTCGAGTGTTGGAAAGTCTGTTTCTGAATTGCGTGGTGCAGGTCCTCTAACTTTCTGGGTAATGTTTCCAGGCCTTGGGCACAAGGCACAGTCACCTCTCCATTTCTGGGCTGAGAATCATCCAAATACAGAGGTTGAAGCAGCAGAGGAGGTAAGCAGTGTCCTGAGAGAGTGATGGAGAGAAACCCAGAGGAGAGGATTTCAGGAGCCTTGGCTGCTGGCCTCCAGGGCCCCCAATCCAGGACCTGTCCCTGGCAGCCCACAGGGACAGCAGCCACAGAGCAGGAGACGCCGAACCAGAGTCAGAACCCACAACAAGAGAATGACACCTTGCCCTCGCTCTGCAATGACTGAGGCACCGAGGCCACACTGCTCAGCCGCGGGACACCAGCTGTGCTCTAGAGGCCAGGCCACCCATGCTAGGCTGAGAGGGACCCTCCAGGCTGTGCTCTGCAGGCTGGCCTCACACCCCATGAAGGCCAGAGCCCTTCCCCCTCAGGAAACAGAGGGTGGGCGAGGGGCTCTCCTTATACCAGCCCCTTAATGTCTCCAGGAGTTCAGGCAACTGGCTTCTCCAGAGGAGACTGTAGCCTGGGTCCTTCCAGCGCGTGCATGCACGCGCGCGTGTGTGTGTGTCCATGTGGAAGGAAGGGGATGAGATCTCTGAGGATAGACCTGCTGGGTGGGAGCCAATCAGGACAAGCTTTCTGGAAAACCCCTTCTTTTCCTCCTTTTTGCTGCTCTCCAGTCTTCCGCCCCAGGGCAGTGTCCTGCCCACACCCCAGGGTCTTCACAAGGCCTCAACCTCCCCCTGGTGCCCTGTCCCAGGATCTGGGTTCAGGCCCCAGGGCACAGAAGGACATCCCAGGAATTCCGTTCTGTTTTGGATGGCCCTTGTGTCAGTGGGAGGGTTGAGGAACCTTTATTTCTGTCCCAGCTTTGAGGGTAACACTCCCTTCCAAGGCCAGGTGGCGTGTGATGGCCTCTCATCAGCCATCCTGAGCATTGCCCTCTCATGTCTCACTTCCTGTTCAAGGTCCTGACTTGGATGTGGCAGCGGGAAGGAGGAAAGGGGATTGGTGTGGAGGGGTGCAGACTGGCACCGAGTGTTTGAACGCTCTCCTTCCCACCCCCCCAACTTTGAGTGGCTATATCGAGGGAAATGGATGTATGTATTGGAGGGTGGGGAGAAGTAGAGAGGTAAATGGAGAAATCCTCAAATGTGAAGTGTTCTCTTTTCCCTTTTGGATTCGTAGTGGGCTGCAGCATAAGTTGTGACTTTATAGTGGAAATACTTGAATATTCAGGTTGTAAGCTTTGTTTTATTCTAAAGGAACCCACAAGGGTAGAATGCAGTGCCCTACTGGAAGGTGAACTCACCAAGGGCAGGACGATCTGTGTGTTACAGTCCACGGCTTGGGAGAGCTGCTCTGCAACCCTGTGCTTAGCGACATTGCTTCGGTAGCTTGAAAACAGCCATGGAAACTGATCAACGCTACAAAGCAGTGCTTTTTCTCCTCCAGAGAGCTGGTTGTTAAGCGTTTACCACCGCTGGACATTTACTCTCCCCATAGGCACTCAGGTGTTCAAGGACTGGATAAATTAATAAACCACCATCCGAAACAGAAGAAAGGAGAGAAGCGGCGTTCTCTAAGTTCAGGTCAGCAGATACCGAGTGCTGGTGCCCCAGGGTGAGAGTGGACATTTGTTCTCTGGGGTAGCCCCGCGCCTGAACTCCCATCTGGGGAACCTGCCAAGTCTTGTTTCCCGGGTCCTGGCAGTCAGGGTGCCGACATGCTCCTGTTGGGGCTGGAGTCTAGAAGGGGCTTTTTCTGGGGGTGACATGGGTCAGTATTGCCTAAAGTCAAGTGTCCAGCAGGATGTCCTAACCAGCACTGGTCCTGGGCCATGATCTATGACCGTTTCTGTGATTCCAGCCCATTTCTGTGCCTGATTCTCTAGCTTCCTGTCAATTCCAGGAGCTCCCAATGTCCTTCCTCTGAATAAATTTTCTAAGTTAGCCATGTCCTTTTCTGCAGATTGTAACCAAGAGCCCCGTGTGTCAGGTCAGGTTAGGTGCACGGGAGATCTACTGGGGGAAATGCAGCAAAGATAAAAGGAAGGGAGCAGAAGCAGAGAGAGCCTTTCGGAATGCGGTGTAGATCTGGCAGCTGGAGACTGTCAACCAGCCGTGGTTCCTGCACCACTCTCTTGAGGGGCACCTTCAGGGCCACTACCAACCCCTGGTACAGGGCACAATGATGAACAACACAGACCACTGCCCTTGCAAAGTTCACAACTTAAACGGAGAAAGAGAGACAAATGCATCACTGCAGTAGTTCAAAGTGCTAGGGCAAACCCCACACCATGGGAGCACAGGGAAGGCTTCCTGGCCGAGGTGCATCCCGGGAGCCCTGAGGCTTTTGAGGTTTCGCCATCTCCCTCTTCTCTCAGCTCCCCATCCCAACCCAGCCTCACGAAGAGATCTGGCCACTTATTTCTTGGCTGTGTCCCTAGATCTGCAATCTACAAAGATGTTCAAGATGTAGGGAATCCAGGATACAGGTGGAGGGAGCATGGGACAAAAGGAACTAAGTTTTATTGAGCTCCTGGTAGCAGCTTTATAGAAGCCAATTACTTCCCTACTCCACCACCCTCTGCATGAGGCTCGAGTGAGCAAGTTGAGACAAGGAGGTGACATGACTTGCCCTGAGTTCACACACAATGAGAGGCAGGGCAGGTTCCTGCTGCTTCTGCCATCCCAGGCTAACCCCACCCCCAGCCCCAAGTGGAAGGGAGCCTGGTGCAGCCACAGTGAGTGTGACACAGGGCCAGTACAGAGGGGAATTTACAATGGAAGAGAAGGTCTTACACTTTCACCTGGAATCTTCCTTCTAAACCACCATGTTTTTGTGCACACCATTTTTTTTATGGACAAGAATTATGTGCTGGGCACCATGCTCACCATGTCTCTCTGAGGCGGTGGGACGTGAGGCTTAAAGGCCAGTGCTTGTCCTAACCAGTAACAGCCAGAGCCCAGTTGGTGGGTCCAAGGATGCACTGTGGGCGGGTTCTGCCTCCCCAGCCTCTGGGTCTCCTTTGCCGCTGGGGTGAGGAGTAAGAAATCATGGGCCGGGGTGTCCGAGAAGAAGGGATCATAGATCGTAGAGGGAAACCAGGAACAGATCCGGGAGGTGCCTCGGCTGCTCAACCCCACAGCAGGAGAAGCAGCTGCCTCCCACTTTACAGGGACCTTTGACCAAGCTCCAAAAATTCCTGGCTGAGGGGAGCAGGGAGTGGGGCTTTTTGAATGGAAGAAACAGATTTTCCTTTTCTAGAGAGGCTTTGGGTAATCCCACTCCCTTTTCTCTGCCAAGCTTTATCTTTGCCTAAGAATTCACAGAAGTCCCCAGGGGCCCCTGCTACACAGCTGCTGCATCTCCTCTCTTCACTGACAGGTAAGAAATGGGCCAGATTTAGCAAGCTTACTTTTTTTTTTCCGTACGCGGGCCTCTCACTGCTGTGGCCTCTCCCGTTGCGGAGGCTCCGGACGCCCAGGCTCAGCGGCCATGGTTCACGGGCCCAGTCGCTCCACGGCACGTGGGATCTTCCCGGACCGGGGCACGAACCTGTGTCCCCTGCATTGGCAGGTGGACTCTCAACCACTGCGCCACCAGGGAAGCCCAACATGCTTATGTTTTAATAAGCTTTTTGTCTGAGCATCTGTGATGGCCCAGGGAGATGAGTTGCAGGAGCTGGAGGTCTTAAGAGCGGGTGAGCTCCCCACTGGTGACTTTTCTCTGACCCTCAGGAGGCCAGGGGAGAAATGCCCAATAGCTGGGCTGGGAAATGGGCTGAAGACAGAAGAGGATGAGGGAAAGGGATCAACCTTGTGACCTCCCCACCTCCGAGTGCCCCAGGGCCAGTGCTGTTTTTCTGGGGATAGGTGATTTCCAGTTCGAAAACAGAGATGGCAGACAAGGAGTGCCTTGGTTGAGAAAAAGAAGGACAGCTAGGAAAGGAAATTAAATGTATCGCATTTATTGAGCTCCTACCTTGATCCCAACTAGTGCTTTGAACTCACATGACAGGGATGCATGCTTTACCCTCAGGGACCTCACAGCTGAATTAGGGAGACTCAGATCCCTGCTGTGTGATGCACCATAGAACTACAGCAGACAGAGATGGAGACTGAGGGAGCAAGGGGCCACCAACTTAGCCTGGGGTGGCATGGGGAGGGTTCTAGAGAAGATGATGTTTGGCGGATCTTGAGGGGTGACTAGGAGTTTGCAAGGTTAAGAGGGGTTTTCCAGAGTGCATTCTAGGCAGCGGGAAATGGTGGCTGGGAGGTGGGAAACAGCAGATTGTGTGTGGAGAAACTCAGTTGTGGCCGAAGCATAGAATTCAGGGGTAGAGGACAAGCAGACGGCTGGACACAGGGCTGTGTTGTATGTAAGGTGGGCATGGAGGAAGAATGGCACAGAACCGGAAGACTTGGGTAGAGAGGAAATGGGACTGGTGCCAGCCCCAAAAGCGAAGGGCAAGGCAAGCCTTGGCATAGACCCAAAGGGATGGAGGCCCTGGGCATCGCAGGTCACCGGGGATGGATGTCAGCAGAGCTGGATGGGGGGAGATGGGCGGGGAGGAAGCCAGCCAGCGGCGGGGAGAGAAAGTCCAACCTCCTCAGGCGTTCCGGGCGGCCTGGCAGACCTCCCAGACTTGGGCTGGGGCGGGCACCCACAGAGCGGGCTCCGGGAGACAGGTAGGAGGAGGATGGACAGGACCCCGGGGGCGGGGGCGGCTCGCCCCTGGGCTGCTGCAGGAATTTGCCCCGCCCGGCTCCCGGGGAGAGCGGCGTGGGAGGAATTGGGGGCCCCGGGAGGAGACCCCGCCTCCCACTCTCCGCTGAGGCGGGCGCGGCGCCGGGTCCCCGCTCCGCGTCGCGCGCCCTCGGGCAGGGGTGGGGGAGGTCGTGGGCGCGCAGGAAACCCCGGGAGCCTCGAGGGCTGGGGCCGGGCGGACAGACGCAACCCAGGCGGCCCGCGCCAACCCTCC
>NW_020172456.1:6205463-6301336 GCF_003031525.2 Neophocaena asiaeorientalis asiaeorientalis | reverse complement strand
CCAACCCTCCCGCCTTCTCTGCCCTCCCCCACGTCGGACGCCGTTCCGGCGCGGGTCTCCGGAGACCGAGCGCCCCCCTTCCCCGGTGCCGCTGCGGCTGTGGGCCTGGAGCGCCCGAGCCCGGGTCCCTGCGCCGCCGACCCGCGCCTCACGTCGCAAGCCGCCCCTCTCCGTCCCGGGGGCTGCACGGGGCCCGTTCCCCCCGCGGGGCGGGCGCGGGGGAGATCCTCGCGTGGGGACCGGGAATGGCGCGAGGGGACCCTAGACGCCGGCCCCCAGCACAGCCCGCGCGGAGCCGCAGACCCGCTCGGCCGGAGTCCGCCGCTCCCAGTAGCAACTATAAATAAAGTTCTTTTCTTCTGTCCTTCCTGCCGTCTTTTCTTAAGCTAGGCTCATCCCCGCCCCCTGAAGGCAGTCTCTACTTTAGAGAAGCAGCATCTTTGCCGTTAGCCCGAGAACAAGGCTCCCCGGGCACCTCGGCTTCCCCTCCCGCGCGCGGTTCTTACACGAGGGGCCGCAGAGGCGAGGCTGGACCGCGGCGGTGCGAGCGGGAGGCAGCACGCCACCGCCCTCACCCCGCCAGCCGCGTGGACCTCCGGTTTGCAGAGAAAATGATGCCTACGTGAATCACAGTTGGTGCTAAATTAACGGAGCATGTGCATGGTTAAATGTGCCAGGTTATATTTGGCTGAACCTGGCTTAGGTATGCTTTATTTTGTTCTTCTAAACTGCAATCATTTTATGCTTAAGAAAATTAAAGAGAACAATGATAGAATTTCAGATTTTAAAACTTAAGCATACAAGCCAGTACTTGTTTAATGTTTTGTACTGAAAGGGGTACGTTGTGTATGTCATTCTCCAGTACAGTGACATGTACACACCTGCACACCTACTGCACACATGCACGAGACTGCACTCACTCTGTACCTGCTGCACTCGCACACATATGCGTGCACACAGGCATTTTGTACACACACGCACACACTGCACTCACTCTGCACACACACACACCCCTTAGGGAACCTGCTTGTGGAGCTTCTCCAGTACAGAGAAATGCTGGCTTGGGTTTAAAGTAAGATACAATTAATATTTTTAAAGCATTTAAGATGAGTTTTAAAAGTGCCTGCAGAGACTTTAAAAAACATTTTTAACGAGTTTTTAAACAAGCGCTGTAATGGCTTTTTAAAAAGAATCTCTTGCTGAATTAAAACAGTGAGTCTGATTGCTTTGATTCTGAACTCCCGGTCTTTTAACAAGGAAGTTTTTTGTTTTTTTTTTCTTTTGCTGTACGCGGGCCTCTCACTATTGTGGCCTCTCCCGTTGCGGAGCACAAACTCCGGACGCGCAGGCCCAGCGGCCATGGCTCACAGGCCCAGCCGCTCTGCGGCATGTGGGATTCTCGCGGACCGGGGCACGAACCCGCGTCTCCTGCATCGGCAGGCCGACTCTCAACCACTGTGCCACCAGGGAAGCCCTTGTCTTTGTTTTTAAGGAAGTATTTTTAATTGCCCTCTTTCCATCCCTCTGAAACCCTGAGAAGTTACTCTTGAACTTTTAGAAGCCAGTTATAGACGGGCCTTCCCTCCCTCACCGCGTGAGTGGCACGGCCGCTCCGCTGCGCCCCATGGCATCCCCACCAGTCCCTCTGCGGGTGTCCGGGTCACCTGTGGGCAGCCGGGAAGGAAGGACAGGCCACCCGCGCCGCGCCGGCCCAGGGGACCGCGGGGAGCGCGGGATTCGGGGTGGGTGGGGCGGCGCCTTGTCCCGCCCACGCGCTCCAACCCTGGCCTCTCCCGCAGGCCAGGCCGAGATGCAGCTGCTGCTGCTCGCGCTTCTGCTGCTGCCCCAGGCGCCCGGGTCCTCGGTGAGTTCGACCCTTCCCCTCCACCCTGCCCCGCCCCGCCCCGGGAGGACCCTGCTGGGGAGGCGGGGGCGAGGGCTTGGCCGCGGGCCGGAGTCCCCGACGGCTGGAGCACCCCCGGCAGTGGCGCCATCCCCAGGAGAGGGCCAATGTCGGCGACGGGGACGGTGGTGTGGGAGAAGGGAACCCTCGGCCCCAGCTCCTTCAAAGAGGGGTGGGACCTTGAAACTTCCCTCCTGGCTTTGAGGCACAGTTTGCAGAAATGGCAACGTCCCAGCGCCCTCCCCCTTCAGAAGGTGCTGGGGGGCACTGCTAATGCTGGGAATGTCCTGTCCGGGTGGTATATCACGGTGGAAGGAAGAGGGGGTCAGTGCTGGCGCCAGACAAGATGCAGGGCTAGGTGGCCCATCCCACCAGATGTCTGCCACCTGCCTGGGACCAAACTCAGCTGCTCCTCAGTGGGGCGGTTTGGGGTGCCAGCCATTCCCCACTGCCTTTGGGGTTAGCATCTAGAGCAGGGCTGACCGATAGAACCTTCTGAGATGATGGAAATGTTCTGCATCTGTGCTGTCCAATAAGATAACCACTCAGTTCATGTGGTTACTGAGCACATGAAACGTGGCTAATGCAACTGAGGAACTGAATCTCATTTGATTTTGATTAATGTGAATTTAAATAGACTCATGCGGTTGGTGGCTACCGCATTAGCGCAAATTTAGAAAGTGGACACAGGAAGTCAACTGGTGATCACAGTAGTGGTTTCATTAGCCCGAAGGACAGGGCTCCCTGGAGAACACACCTGGGTTCTATGGAGGTACAGAGAATCTTCTAGACCACAGGACCGATCTTTGGGGAAGGGACTGTGCAGAGCAGGGCTTGGTCCTGGAGGCTGCTCCTGACAAGTTTCTCCTGCGTTGACAGGATGGAGGGCACAGATTCTGTCCTGTCCCTGGAGGGCGCTCCGCAGGGGGAGACCCACAGCCCTACCTAGCCCTCTGAGGCCAGCAGGAGGACCCCTGAGAAAGGACCCAAACTGTTTGCTGCCTTGAGGAGGGCAGGGGGAATGATGCCTCAGTGGAAATGTGAGTGGAGGATGAGAAGGACTCCTCCGACCAGGGCCGAGAGGGGCAGGCAGGGATGGACGTCAGCAGTGGGCACTGCTCCAGAGCCCCACGGATTTAGCATGGGCCACAGTCAGAGCAGAGAATGGGCTAAAGCCCCCTTGCTCATGTCCTCTCCACCACCTTCTGGCATCCCCGGGTCATCTTTGCCTCCCCATGGTCCTTGTTCCCTAAGTGCCACACTCTGAGGTCCTCGGCACAGGCTTTATCCTAGTGCCTGGCTGAAGCTCAGAGCTCAGGGTGGGGGTGGGGCATGGTGACAGTGTCAGGACACCAGGATGAAACTCAGAGCCACCTCCTAACAGCTGTGACCCTAAGCAAATCACCAGGTCTTAGATTCCTTTAATGGGGGCGGGGGCAGGGGGATAATAACACCCACCCACAGGTTGCATGCAGGTGAAGTGAGTCAAGGTATCCATAGCAACCTGGGTCCTCTTTGGTGCTCTCTCCCTTAGAGACACCTGGATAGCTGGGGCTGAAAACTCTCCACACCCCCTGCACTGTCTGGGTGAGGGTGTGGCTCAGGCTGGTTTTAACTGGGTGCAGCCCCCTGCCCCATGGCCCGGGCCGGTTCTAGCTGAGGCCAGGACTTCCTCACCTGACCCCCAGAACTTCATGGGATCATTCTCAGTGCTGACAGGGGTCAGCCTGAGCAGTGTGAGTAGCTGATTACGGAGGGATAAAGCACCACGCCCCTTGCCGCCCCCAACCCCAGGCTGGTCGGGGGGAGGCTTCACGAGGGGGACTTCCAATCTCCTCGCCTCTGCCTCTGTTCCCACTCCCACCCTCACCCATGCACGTCGGGCAGCTGATCCCCTGGGAACAGTGCAGCAGGAAAGGGGGCTCCTGAGTTGCCCAGGTGGGGGTTGGAGGAGGAGCTGGTGGGGTGCTGAGAGTGTCGGGGCAGGTGAGGACAGGCCCATGGTGAGGGTGGACTGGAGCAGCTCATTCTGGCTTCACACCACCATGCGGCTCATGGTTTGGGTAATTATAGAGAAACAAGATGTGTCTGTGATGCTGCTGGCTGACTGCTTTCTTTTTGTCAGAGAAACTGAAGTACAGGACAGGGCCTGGCTCTAGGATGCCTGCTTCACGGGTGCTGGGCTCGGGGGCAAGGGGATGTTTGTAAGGCTTGGTACTTAAGGGGTCCTGTATTCAGGTGAGTCCTCCCCCACCCCATCCTGAAGGCCCAAGGTGGCTGGGTGGCAGGGGTGCCCCTTGTTGCCTTGCCCACGCCGGTAAGCCCAGCCCAGTCGCAGGGAAGGGTAGACTGGGGAGGCTCCGTCTTGTTCTTCAGGAGTGAGACTGACATCCAAACAGGACTTGGTCAGAGGTAATTAGTAGCCAGGCGGAGGTGGCAGGATGAGAAAGCAGCAGTTCTTGTGGGCCGCTTCCAGAATTCTTATTTTGTAGTGATGAGTCTGGAGTGGAGGTGCTTGTGGTCCCTGGAAAGTCACCCTCCAACCCCGACACTCAATATCTTCCCCTTTAAAATGGGAACGGATCCAAGTAAATTTTAGTTTAAATTTCATAGAACACTTTTTTATTCTGGTTCGCTGGTTTTTGGAGGCTTGGCGATTTTGGCCCAGTTAGAACTGAAGGGTAAATGATTTGAGGTGTGAAAGCTCAGACCTTTGGTCTGGCTGGCCCTTCCTTCTTGGTTTTGTACGTGGTTCATTGCATGTGTGAGTTGTTTTGATTCAGGGTTCTGGTTTTATTATAAAACAAGGAAAACCTGATGTTTGGCACCGAGGCGCTAGAACCTCCATCCTCACCCGGCGGGTGGCTCGCGACGGGAGGAAGAGTTTGCTTTTCCACATTAGGACTTGAATTCTTCCTCTGGAAAATGGCAGGGATTTCTTTCCCCTAGAGATTCTTATGTCGTGATGCCCTAAAATAAAGTCCCCTTCCAGCAAACGGGACATATTTCCAGTCCACCTTTTGCCTCCTAGCAAGAAATCAAGTCCAACACTTCTCCAGCTCCTTAGGCCTCGGCTAGTGTCGGCGTTGGTTCTCCAGGTGAGGTCGGTGGGAACCTGGTGAAAGAGCAGAGGCCTTGAGTGGAGACAACCTGCTATTGTGTCCACCTGTTCCTACGTGCCTCCCTCTCTCTCTGCCTCTCTTTTCTCCATGCACCGGGGTCCGTCAGGTTGTTCTGAGGAGTGAATGAGAGAATATGTGTGTAGCATGTGGGCTTCTGATGCCAGCTGCAGGGTGTCCGATCTTTCGGGTGGGAAACTGTATCTATTAGGATTATTTTCCTGTTACAGAGTCCCAAATAACAGTCCTTCCACAAGAAAGACTTGATCCCTCTTTCAAATAAACACCCAGAGGTCAGAAGTCTAGGGATGTTCTGTCTCACCACATCCTCCAGGCTCCAGATTCTTCTATCTTTGCTTCACTATGTGAAGCCTCCATTCCCAAATTACCTTATAGTTTAGAAGGCTGCTCCAACTCCAGCCATCACATCTGATTTCCAAATAGCAGGAAGGAATACAGGAGGAAGAAGAAAAAGGGCAAATGCACATGCAAGCTATCTCTTAGGGACACCTTATTTTATTGCATTTGTAGATACTGCATTTTTTACCGATTGAGGGTTTGTGGCAACTCTGTGTCGAGCAAGTCTGTCGGTGCCGTTTTTCCAACAGCATTTGCTCAGTTTGTGTCTCTGTGTCACATTTTGGTAATTCTCATAATATTTCAAATTTTTCATCATCATTATACTTGTTAGTTATCTATGATCAGTGATCTTTGTTACTGTTGCAAAAAGATTACAACTTTCTGCAAGTTCAGATGATGGTTAGCATTTTTTAGCAATAAAGTACTTTTTAAAAATAAATGATTTTATTTTTTTGGCTGTGTTGGGTCTTTGTTGCTGCGTGTGGGCTTTCTCTAGATGCGGCGAGCGGGGGCTACTCTTCATGGCGGTGCGCAGGCTTCTCATTGCGTTGGCTTCTCTTGTTGTGGATCATGGGCTCTAGGGGCACGGGCTTCATTTGTTGTGGCACGGGCTCAGTAGTTGTGGCTCTCGGGCTCTAGAGCACAGGCTCAGTAGTTGTGGTGCACGGGCTTAGCTGCTCTGCAGCATGTGGGATCTTCCTGGACCGGAAATCGAACCCGTGTCCCCTGCACTGGCAGGCAGATTCTTAACCACTGCACCACCAGGGAAGCCCCAAGTACTTTAAATTGAGGTGCATACATTTGTTTCTGTTTTTTCTTAGACAGAACGCTTAATAGATTACAGTATAATGCAAACAACTTTTATAGGCACTGGGAAATCCCCATATTTGTGTGATTTGCTTTTTCACCATATTTGTTCTATACCGGTGTTCTGGAACCAAACGTACAATATCTCTGAGGTATGCCTGTACTGGAGGCTGCTACCCAACACTTTTATGTACATCTCACTGACAAGAATTTAGTGATATAGCTGTGGTTAGCTGCAGGAAATCTGGGAAATGAATTTTGGGGTGGAGGCAGCCAGGTATCCAGCTAAGAGTCAAGGGTTCTCTTAATAGGAGAAGGGGAGGATGGATATTAGGAAAGTCCTGGGAGTCCCTGCCACAGATCGGCAGGAAGAAACCACAGCCCCCACTCCAACCATGCACGCACGCACGATTAGATTAAGTTCTTATTCTAATAGGCCAGAGCTACAAAAACATGGCGCTGCCCGTGGGCAACATTCCCCGCACAGGTGGAGCCCTGTCTGCCTGATGACACGCTGTTCTTCCTGCCCTTTTGTATCTCCCTCCTGGAAGGGCATGCTTTGCTGATCCGTGGGCTTCCATTCAAGGGAATGTTTGCAGACATCTTGATTCTCAAACCAGGCTCTTCCCAGCCAGGGGATATCACAGTCAGGGGAGAGATCTCTGCCCCCAGCTTGGCGGCTTGCCCGCTGTACTTGGCAAGTAGGGGCGGCTGGTGGAGGTGGCGTTGACGGATGAGAAGGCCGGCTCCCAGCTCCTTATGGTGACAGCTGGCCAGTTCCACAAATGAGTATGTCCGGGTGCCTGGTGGTGCTGCCGTCCTGAAGGCTTGGCACTAAGAGACAAGATTTCAGGTTCTTTGCAGGGGAGGGGGTGTTTTGAGACAGGGGGCCCTGGGGGAGCCCTGAGCACCCTGTGGGGCTCCGAGTGCTGAGTCCCCTCCTGAGTGTCTCCTCCCGCAGGCTCCCAGGGTGAGGCGGCAGAGTGACACCTGGAGCTCCTGGGGCAGCTGGAGCCCTTGCAGCCGGACCTGTGGAGGGGGCGTCAGCTTCCGGGAGCGCCCCTGCTACTCCCAGAGGTAGGAAGGCGGGAATGGGCCAGTTTGTAAAAAGAGGGCAGGCGTGAGGGAGCAGCTGGTCTTGGGCTAGGTGTCCCGGGCCAGTGCCAGGCCACAGGGGCAGGACCTACGACGTAATGGATTTGTGCTGGGAGCAGCGTTAGTGGAGAATTTGAAATTGAGTCATTTCCACGTCCTTACACTCTGACTGCAACAACAACCTTATTTCAGGGGGCTGGAGCCATTCCTGCTTCATCCACCCCGAGTCTCTAGATCCTCATGCAGTGCCTGGCAGATGCAGTGAATTCTTGTTGAATTAATGAATAATCTCCAACAGTTTAACCTGTGTGGTTTCTCTACTGTCAGCCTCTTTGTCAAGTATAGATGTTTTTCGCTCTAAGTGACTTAGTAAGCACCTGCTCTGTGCTCTGCACTCTGATAGGTACTATAGGGTGCAAAAGAAGGGGTGATGACACCCTGCCTGTCAGTGGGTTTACCTGTTCCTGAAAACTTTGCGTGAAGAGGGAGAGAGATAAGACATTACTATAAGTGCCTTATCCTCATTTACTCCTTAAGTGGCAGAATAACCTTACCAAGTGGGTAAGTATTATATCTTATTGTGTCTCCAAGGGCAGAATTTGAGGCTTCTCTGGGAATTTGCTTTAAGAGGCAGAGAGGCCCCAAGTTAGACAAACTCCGGGGTAGTTAGACTTCTGGGTCTGGCTTCTCCCAGGTATAAACAGAGGGCTGATTAAACCTACCTAAAGGGATTTATGTGTGAGGCCGCACCCCTCCTCTCCTTGCCACCCCTCGGGCCCGGTGGTGCCCACCAGGTGGCGCCACCGAAGCTGGGGTCCTGGCGGGGGAGCCCCAGGAGGGGGCGGGGTGTTGGGTCATGGGGGTTCGGGTCTTCCCAGCGCTCTCGCCCTGCAGGAGAGATGGGGGCTCCGGCTGCGTGGGCCCCTCCCGGAGCCACCGCTCTTGCCGCCCTGAGGTAAGGTAAAACCCCCGGGGGTGGGGGACAGCTTCCCGGACGCCCTGCTCGGCTGACATCCTAGCCCTCGGGGGCCCTCCTGTCGGTGCACAGCAACCCCTTCCTCACCCACCCTGAAATGATAGCTTCGCCCGGGCAGCCCAAGGCCCCTAGAGCGGGCTCACGGGAACCCTGGGGACCCGACTCCACCTCCCCGAAGCTACAGCGGGGGTTGGGGGGACAGGACCCCACCTCCCCGGGGCTAACCGGGCGGCAGACCCCAGTGGTGGACCCACGAGCCCCTTCCCTTGTCCCCTTCGCCCCGCAGAGCTGTCCCGACGGGGCCCGCGACTTCAGGGCGGAGCAGTGCGCCGAGTTCGACGGCCAGGAGTTCCAGGGGCGGCGGTACAAGTGGCTGCCGTACTACGGCGGTAAGTGCGCGAGTCCCTCCGACTGCTGCCCCTCCCTGCGTTGCCCTATGCTGGGCCCCATCTTTGGGGGATCTCTTTGCTACACTGACTGCATTTCTCAGTTCTCATTACCATATTATAGACACGTTGTCAAATACATTTAAAGAGAAACCTCCAGTACCCCCAGCAGGGCACAACAGTGGTGGTCGTTTTGAGGTTTTTCCATCCTTTTCCCCTCTGTACGTACGTTTTCAAACAAAGCCTTGGCCAAGCCTCTGACGTTTTGAGACTTCTTTTGTTTGGCCTGCTCCGGAAGCATTCCTCACGTGGCAGGAGGCATGGTGGGGGGCCAGGCAGGGGGTGGGGTGCGAGGTGGCGAGTGGAGTCTGTGCCCGAGTTTGTGCAAACTGCAGGCTGGGCTGCAGGGGGCTTGATGTGGCAAGAGCTCGTTTACTCAGAGTCTCTGGGGCCGGAACCCGGCTCTGGGTAAATCTGAGGAAGATGTAGGTCATTAATTTTTAGAGCAATACAGTTCAAGAAAACAAACAAAAAACACTAACATGTGTACTTAAAACATTTTAGATGAGTCAGGACATACCTTAGGATAATCCTTCTGAGTAGTAGTTTTCACTGCTCACTGTGGATGACTCCTGGAAACTCTGTGGCACTCGGGGTTCCAAATCAGTAAACAGAGCTGTGTGTGCTCTGGGGTGGGGAAGGGGTCTTGGCCAGAGGCGGGGGTGGCCCCAGTGGGGTGGTTTGCATTCATTGCTCCTCCTGGATCCTAAGGTTGAGGGTATGTTGAAAATAATTTAAATACATGTTATAGAAAAATTAGAACACAGAGGAAAGTTTAAAAAGGGTTGTTGAGGGATGCCTTCTTTGGGTGGAGGTGATTACAATCCTGTTAGCACTTCTGGGCTGTTTAAACAATGTGTATATAATATTTAGATAAATATAAAAATTGAAACAAGAAAAAAACCGTAACCCTATCTCTTTCATAGGATCCCGGCTAGCATTTCATGCTAGCCCTTTTCACATTATTCTCTCTCTGTTTACATATTTGTAGTTATTACATAGAATCACTTTGCACTCTGTTATAAGCGTCTTCCCACATTACTGTCTGGCCTTCATAATCATAGTTTTTAATAGCACAGTCAACATGCATAATATTCTAGTGATAGATAATAGAGTAGCTGATTGTTAAAACTTGGACTATTATAAATAATAAGGCTGGGATAGACCTCTTCAAATGTCTAGCTTTTTCCTTATTCTGGGATTTTTCTTCGACTTGATTCCCAGGGATTCCCAGAGATGCAGCGGTTTCGGGGAGAGCATCCCTTCTCCCTGGGTTGGGGGTGGGATTCTGAGCCACTGGGAGTATGTATGGTGCTGTGGGCCCCTCCCAGTCGTGGGCGCGCGTGCTTCTGGCTCCTGCCTACACTTCGCTGTTGCTAGGACAGGCCTTGAACCTCGCTCAGCCTCTCAGCTTTCCCCTCTTGTTCGCCACAGCCCCAAACAAATGTGAACTGAACTGCATTCCCAAGGGGGAGAGCTTCTACTACAAGCACAGGGAGGCCGTCATCGACGGGACACCCTGCGAGCCTGGCAAACGGGACATCTGCGTGGATGGCAGCTGCCGGGTGAGTTATGCCCCCACCCCCACCAGATGGCTTGAGGCCTGTTGCAGACGTCACCCAGCCCCGCACCAGCAGGCCAGGGGCTCTCATGACTTTGACGTCTTCTCAAGACTAGCTTCTAAGGTGCCTTGCATCGCAGATGCCCTGTGACCTTCTTACCTTTGCCCTTTGAAAACTCTAGCCCCACAGTAAGAGGAGCCCTGTGGGTGGCACTGTGAATGCTGAGGCTACCACCTCTTCCCGGTAATTTTGTTTCCACGCTGCTCTTCACAGCTGCTCACAATTATACTAAATGAACCTCTCTTCCGTTATTTTTTTTAATTAATTAATTTATTTATGGCTGTGTTGGGTCTTCATTTCTGTGCGAGGGCTTTCTCTAGTTGTGGCAAGCGGGGGCCACTCTTCATCGCGGTGCGTGGGCCTCTCACTATCGCGGCCTCTCTTGTTGAGGAGCACAGGCTTCAGACGCACAGGCTCAGCAGTTGTGGCTCACGGGCCTAGTTGCTCGGTGGCATGTGGGATCTTCCCAGACCAGGGCTTGAACCCGTGTCCCCTGCATTAGCAGGCATTTTCTCAACCACTGCGCCACCAGGGAATCCCCATTATTCTTAATTCTTTCCATTCCCCTCTCCCACCCCTGGATTTCCTCCTATTTTCAGATACTTGAAGACAATGTCCCTGTAGCCTTCTCTCCTGTATCCTCAAATCTTCCAGACATAAATATTCTAATACATTTGCCAGTGTATTTCTTCTTTTTTTAAAAATTTATGTATTTTATTTATTTGTTTTTGGCTGTGTTGGGTCTTTGTTGCTGGGCGCGGGCTTTCTCTAGTGGCGAGCGGCGGCTACTCCTCGTTGAGGTGCACAGGCTTCTGACTGCGGTGGCTTCTCTTGTTGTGGAGCATGGGATCTAGGCGCACGGGCTTCAGTAGTTGTGGCATGTGGCCTCAGTAGTTGTAGCTCATGGGCAAGTAATAGAAACCCAACTAAAACTGACTTAAGGAAAAAGATGCCACTGAGGGAGGGGCTGGCTGCAGGTGCCTGAATGACGTTGCTGGAAGCACCTCTCTCCTTGTCTCTTTGGTCAGCTTAGGGGCAGACAGGTTCTTCTGATGAGGTGTGAAGATGGCCCAGCAGCCCAGGCTTCAGTTGTCCCAGCCTGGCAACTCCCTGGGACAGGGCGCCCTATTCCCAGGAGTTCCAGCAACCCGGGGTTGCCTTTGGCTTGTCCTGGCCTGGGGCTCCCCCTGTGAGCTTTGAGCAAGGCATACAACCCGCTGATTGGCCCGAAGCCACTGTTGGGGGACTGTATGCAAACTCTGTGGGAGAGAGGCGGCTCCCACAGAGGGAGGAAGATGAGGTGCTATTGCCAGAGAAGGGGACACGGGTGCCGAGCAGGCAGAAGAGGTGGATTGTCAGCCACAGGCCAGATTCAAGGTTTACTCGGCCCCCATGGCTAGTGAATGGTTACTGCACCTCCTGGACCTGGCTATGTGGCCAGGGTTCAAGTCCTGGTGTGACCGTGACTCACTCTGGTCTCTCCCATCTCCCCTCATCTCTGCCTGGCAGGTTGTCGGCTGTGACTACAACCTGGACTCGTCGAAGCAGGAGGACGAGTGTCTGCAGTGTGGCGGTGATGGCACGACCTGCTACCCCGTCACAGGCGTCTTTGATGCCAATGACCTCAGCAGAGGTGGGGCTCCTCCCGGGGTCCACAGACAGTTGAGAGAAGGGTCTGTTACCTGCTCCTTCCTGGCCTGTCTCCCTCACTGGCTGAGTTGCTCTCATGGCACTTAGTGGGTCTGATCTGGCACTCAGGTCATGAAAGCCCTGAGGTCCTGCCTTGGGGTGGAGGCCAAACCCTTGTCCAGGAGCCTGTGGGCTCACACTAGGGTCTCTGCCCCCTTATCCAGTGGCCGGATGCCTCCTCATCCCTTCCCCCACTGTCCCCATCTGCCCCCTCCCCTCCCGGTCAGTATGGGTGCTGGAGCCTGCCCGCCCCTCTGGGCTTTGGAAGGCTGTCTGCTCCTCAGGAACACTCTTTCCCAAGCACCCCGCCCTGCCTGTGTCCTCCTTGCCCTTCCCTGACCCCACCTGTGCTGCTGGGCACGTAGCATCCTCAGGGCCACCTCCTCCCTGTGGCCGAGTGGTCCCGGAGCATCTCTGTCCCCTCAGGCTACAACCAGATCCTCATAGTTCCCGTGGGGGCCACCAGCATCCGCATTGAGGAGGCGGCTGCCAGCAGGAATTTCCTGGGTGAGGAAAGTTTTGGGTCTGGGGCAGGGGGGTGGGTCCTGCCAGGTCAGCTGACCTGGGTGCTCGCCCCGCACAGCGGTGAAGAGCGTCCGTGGTGAATACTACCTCAACGGGCACTGGACCATCGAGGGCGCCCGGGCCCTGCCTGTGGCCAGCACCATCCTGCACTATGAACGGGGAACTGAGGGGGACCTGGCGCCCGAGCGGCTCCACGCCCGCGGCCCCACCTCGGAGCCCCTGATCATCGAGGTGAGGGGGCGGCCAGCAGGAGGGCTGTGGGCTGGGCGGGCACGGCCCCCTGGCATCAGGCCTCAGTGGGGACCCTCCTGCACAGCTCATCAGCCAGGAGCCCAACCCTGGCGTGCGCTTCGAGTACCACCTGCCCCTGAGCGCCCCCCGGCCCGGCTTCAGCTGGAGCCACGGCTCGTGGGGCGACTGCAGCGCCACGTGTGGTGGAGGTGAGGGCAGGGCCCCGGTCAGGGGGCGCGGCTGCACGCGGGGCTTGGCTCTCTCTTCCGGGCGCTCCAGCTGTGGGTGCGAGGTGGACAAGTAGAGGAGACAGCTTCACGTCATGGGGGGGTCACCTGGGGGAAACCCAGAGATCAGGAGACTCGAGGAAGGGCCCCCACCCAACCTAAGAGAACCAGAGGGCTTCCCCGAGGCAGTGGCATCTCACAGGAGACAGTATTCCATTGTCAGTGGAGCCTGGGCCTGGAGCTAGTGGTCAGGTGTCAGAGCGGGGCTCCATCGCCCACAGATACAAGTCTCTGAACCTCAGTTTCCTCATCCGTAAATTGAGGATGGTGATGGCAGCCTACCCCAGGGGGTCATTTGAGGCTTAATCAAGGCGACGCTTGGGATATGTCCGGAAGGGTGCCTGGCCCAGAGAATGCATTTGGCGAGTCTGGGCTGACTGGTTGCCTGCTACGGCCGGGCCTCTGCAGGTCAGCAGACCCGCCCCGTGTTCTGCACCATCGACAACGAGGTCTACCCCGAACACCTGTGCCGGCACCAGCTGCGGCCGGCTGACCGCCGCCCCTGCAGCCCTCAGCCCTGCCCACACACCAAGCGGTGAGGCCCTGCTGGCCCCCTTGGCCCCTGCGGGATCCAAGCTCTTAGGTGGGAAGGGAGTGGGGTCCTTCAGCCGCTTTAGACGTTGAGCAAAGAAGGAGGTTGAGGGGCTCCTCAGAGCTGTGGCCAGAGGGGGAGCAGCCAGCCCTCAGCCAGGCAGGGACAGTGGGGGGTCCTGAGCATGAGACCCCAGGCTATTCCGTCCGCCATCCTGAGCCCACACAGTGCCCAGAATGTCCAGGCTGGCGGCGGGAGGGTTGGCGGGGTATCGGAGGCCCCGTTTGTCTGAGCTGGCAGGGGACTTGGCAGATGCCAAGGAGTGGGCCAGGGCTCGGGCCAAGGGGACTGAGGGCATTGGCAGTGCCTGTGCTTGTGCACAAGGGACCTCTTACCTGCACCGGCCCAGAGTGTGGCCCCCACTGGGGCCCAGCGTGTGTGCAGGAACAGGTGCTCCTGGGCCACAGGCTCCCCGCAGGGCTGTGCAGTCCTTCCTCCCTGTGGCCTTGGTGGCAGCTGGTCTCTTGGGATGGTGGTGGGTGTGGCTTTGCATGTGGGCTGGCCCTTTCTTCTAGGTCCTTGGGCCCCACAGCCAGGAAGGGCCACTCCCCACTTGGGTGAGCACAGCCCCTCCGGGAGATGCTCCCCACTAAGTTCAGCCCCAGAGGGGATGGAGTCTGGCTGGGGGTGATGGCTGACCTGGTGAGGAGGAGGAAGTGGGGGATGCAGGTGAGGACAGGAACTCTGAGAGGGAGGCGGCCAGGCTCCGTGTTTTTAGGGACCAGTGCACAGTGGTGGGAATGGGTGAGCAGGGCCGGACCTTGGCCTTTGCGCAGGGCTCTTTGCCCCTCACATGCACTGCCTGATGCTCAGAGAATGGGCTGGGTGGGGGTTCCCCACTCCGCTCCTGTGCCCCCTTGGGCCTGGACCTTGGCGCCTGCTGCAGGGCCAGCCTCACCGCCTTCCTGCTCCCTGCCAGCTGGAAGACGGGGCCCTGGACTCCCTGCTCGGCCTCCTGTGAGGGCGGCTCCCAGTCCCGCACCGTCTACTGTGTCTCGTCTGATGGCCCCGGTGTCCAGGAGGCTGCTGAGGACACCGAGTGTGCGGCCCTGCCTGAGAAGCCCCCTACCACACAGGCCTGTAACCTGCAGCGCTGCACAGCCTGGAGCGCAGAGCCCTGGGGCGAGGTGAGGCCCGGGCCTTGCTAGGAGGGGCGGAAGTCAGGAGCTGGGTCTTGGGCCTGGGCAGTAGCAGGGCAGGGCTGGGAGGCTTGTCCTCCGCCTCCGGCAGACAGATCCTGGGAGTAAAGTGACCTGCCACGTGGTCTTGGAAGCAGTGGCCAAGGCTGGGACTAGAGCGAGGGCCTGGATTCCTGCTCCCGTGTTCTTCCTCCTTCTCTAGGGTCCCAGGCCGGGTGGGAAAGAAGAAGCCGGGCACGTTGTTTGGGGGCCAGGGAGAAGCTGGGGCTGCTGGTCACTGCTTCTGGCACCTACCTATGTTGCAGTTGCAAATGAAGGAATGTGGAAAACGCACCTCAGCTTGGTATCTGCAGCCATGGTTCAGGCTGTGTAACCGCAGGGGGATGACTCGGCCTCTCTGGGCCTGGGAACTGGGCATGGGGCAGCAGGGTGCTGTCTGCCCTCTGGGCCAGGCTGGTGGGACTCCAGCTGGGCGAGGACCAGCTCGTGCTGACAGCCCGGTCCTTACAGTGCTCTGTCAGCTGTGGCGCCGGGGTCCGGAGGCGGACTGTCACCTGCCGGGGTGACGAGGGGTCTCTGCTCCACGCCACAGCGTGCTCCTTGGAGGACCGTCCCCCCCTCACTGAGCCCTGTGTGCAGGAGAGCTGTCCCCCCCTCAGTGACCAGGCCTGGCACGTAGGCGCCTGGGGTCTAGTGAGTACTTCCCCCCACCCATACCTGCTGCCCAATCCCGGTCCCTTGGGTCTCTGACCGGAGGCTGCTCATGTGCCTGTCCTTGGGTCTGACACGCAGTACCAGGCACCTTCCCCCTTCCCCCTTCCCCCTGCCTTATGGGTACCCCCCCACCCAGTCTCAGGGTCTCTCTCCCTTTGCGGGCTTGTTCTCTCTCCCCACTCCCACCCCGGGGGGCCCCAGTGCTCCAAGAGCTGCAGCTCGGGCACTCGGAGGCGCCAGGTGGTCTGCGCCATTGGCCCGCTCGGCCACTGTGGGAGCCTGCAGCCATCCAGGCCTGCGGATGTGGAGCCCTGTAACACGCAGCCCTGCCATCTTCCTCCAGGTAAGGACAGGAGGGGCAGCTGGTAGCTGGCCCCACCTCTTTCCCTGCTATCAACCTGGCCAGCCCTTCCTGCCGCTGGGCCTTTGCCTGTGCTGTCAGCCCCCTGGAACGCTCTCACACATCACCGTGTGCGAAGCCTTTGCCACCCACAAAGTCTGGCTCTGGACAGCCTCACCAGGCAGCCCTGTTTCCCCCCCTTGGAGGTGGCATCCCTTACCCCACCCCCATAGCTCACTGTAACTGCTGTCACTCTTAGGTTGGTTTCTGGGTGCTGCAGTGGTTGTACATGGTTTGTAGGCCTACTAGCTGTAAGCTTCTTGAGGGCCAGGTTGCCTTCCTTCTTTCTGTTTATACCCCTGCAGAACTTAGCTAGTGCGTGCTAGGTACTCAGTAATTGTTGAGTGACTGGGTTACTGAGTGCACAGAGGGAGGCCGTCCAGGAAGGATTGTCCTCGCGTATTGCCTCTGCCTTCCCGCCTCCCCTCACCCCCATCCCCACTGGGAAGGCAGGTGTCCCAGTCGTGAGGAGCTGCAGGACAAAAGGCACAGAGGCCAGCAACTTACTTGGTGTGAGGAAGTGTTACTGAGGGAAGGTGTGGGTTGGGGCTGAGCCCGGGGGTGGGTGGTCGGCTTTGAGATACTGCAGAGAGGCGTTTGGCCCTGATGTGCTAATGATGGGGGAATGGTTGGGTTCCAGTGGAGGCACGTGGCAAGGTGGCTAAGAGCCAGTGGCCTGGAGGCAACAGCTAACCTGGATTCAAATCTCCACTCCACTGCTGACCAGCCATGTGGCCGTGGGCAGCTGCCCCGCCTCTCTGATCCTCGGTTTGCCCATCCGTACAGTGGGGTTAATAAGACTGACTTTCCAGGCTTGTGATGATCGCTTGGCACAGTGCCTGAATACACAGTACTCCATAAGCAAAGGGTGGGTGGCAGTGGCGGTGAGGCTCTGGGGGACCCTGGGCCGGGCTCCTGGGGCTCCTTCGCCTGGGCCTGGCCCTTGGGGTGCACGAGCAGATGGATCCTCGGGCTCTTACAGGTCCAGCTCCCTGGAGCCACTCGGTGTCCCAGGACCCTGGATGCCTTCCTGGAAGAGGCTGTCCTGAACTTACCCCCGAGAGGCATTCACATAGGTCGAAAGGAGGGAAACAGAAAGAGAACTTCAGGCCAGGCTGAGTTGTAAAAGAAATAACCTTCATTGCTGTTTTCATAATTATAAAAATAATTATTCATTGTGGAAAATTTGGAGAATTTAGAAAATTAGTATATAGCGAGAAACTTAAATTACCCTTGACTCCATCCATTGTTGGGATAAATCTTTAGTGAACTTCCTTGTAACGTATGGGTGATTTTGTATCTCCTTTTTGCCCCTAATGACATTTGGTCTGTGAACATTTTTGTCTTGTGATTTCTAGGGGCTCCACAGAAGTCCATGGTGGGTATGAATTTAGAATTTAGGTGGTTCCTGCTGTTTCGGGTACTGTAACTAGTGCTGTAGTGCTTACTGGCAAGTGCCCGGGAGGAGGGGCCGAGGGTGCAAAGAGGCGGCCCCCTGAGGGGTGGGCTTCTGAGCGGACACACCGGACAGCTCTGCTTCCCCGTCTTTTCTACACTCTTGAGCAGTGCTCGCCAATAGAAATAGAAGGCAAGCCCCACACGTCATTTAAAATTTTCTAAGAACCACATTTTATTTATTATTTTTAAGAGTTATTTATTTTATATATTTATTTTTGGCTGCATCAGGTCTTAGTTGTGGCATGCGGGATCTTCACTGAGGCACGTGGGATCTTGCGGCGTGCAGGCTTCTCTCTAGTTGTGGTGTGCGGGTTTTCTCTTCTCTAGTTGTGGCGCATGGGCTCCAGGGCGTGTGGGCTCTGTAGTTTGCAGCATGCAGGCTCTCTAGTTGAGGCACGCAAGCTCAGTGGTTGTGGCGCACAGGCCCAGTTGCCCTGCGGCATGTGGAATCCTGGTTCCCCGACCAGGGATTGAACCCACAGTGCTAAAATTTCACTGGTGTAGTCGATCTCGATTTAGATGTCATGAAACGTACAGTTGAAAAAGCAGATTCACATCCCCAAGTTGTTCCAGACATACTGAAGGTTTTTGAATAAATGAATCAAGTGTCAGTGTTTAAATTTAAAAATAATTCTAGTTCGGTAAAATTTAAAACTCAGTTTCTCGGTCCCTCAAGCCACATTTCAAGTGCTCAGTAACTGCGAGACCAGTAGGGGCCCAGGACCGGCCCTCGGCACAGGATATGGGGGTGATGACAGGTCTGTCCAGGGAGGGTGCTCTTCGGGCTGGGGTGATGTTGAGGGCCTCAGGCCTCTGGCTACTGATTAAATTTGTCTAATAGGCCCAGGGGAGCCACTGAAAGTTTTGGAGCTAGAGTGACGCCATGAAAGATGTTTAGGACAGATTTGGCACCTGCCTGAGTGTCAGGCCAAAGTGGAGAGAGTTGAGAAGTAGGAGCCAGGTGGGGAGCAGGTGCAGAAATCCAGGCTCTTAGAGAGAATGATGGGAGTGGAGGGGCCTGCGCTGGCCCAGCAGTGCCTCATCCCCTGCGGGTGTGGGTGTGGGGAGGGGCCCCGGACTCCAAGTTAAGCCTGAAAAGGTGGCAGAGAAGAGTCACAGGAGGGGAAGCCAGAGGCAGGGTGGGCTTGGCAGAAAGGTGCCTTTCAGGCAACGGAGAGATAGCAGGAATTCCAAGGCTGGCTGGGGACTGTGAACGCAGGGCCGAATGTGCGTAGGAGACCAGAACAGGGGAGAGAACTGGAATCAGCCTTGTCCGAGGTTTTGGCCCAGGTTGGGTAGGTGATAAAATGAAAACAAAGATTTTACCTCTTCTCTACTGGAATCTTCCAACCCTAAATCATTATTTTTTAAATATTCCCTGGAGACTGGCAAGATGTCCATGCGAGAATGGGATTTTCACTTATTTTATTTTTTATAACTTTGTTCCACTAGGTAGTAATGTTTATTGTGGAAAATTTGAAAAACTAACAAATAGAAGGAGGGGACCCCCTGCACCTCTGCCTCACAAAACACACACACACACAAAGCACTCAGAAACTTTCACTGTGAGCATTTTGGTGGTTTTGTTTTTTTAATTTATTCAAGTATAGTTGATTTATGATGTTGTGTTAGTTTCTGCTGTACAGCAAAGTGATTCAGTTTTATTTTTTGAAAGATTATCATTATTTTTTTAAATTTATTTTTGGCTGTGTTGGTTCTTAGTTGCGGCACGCGGGATCTTCATTGAGTCATGCGGGATCTTTCGTTGCAGCGCCTGGGCTTCTCTAGTTGTGGCGTGGGTTCCAGAGTGCGTGGGCTCTGTGGCTTGTGGCACGCAGGCTCTAGTTGAGGCGCACGAGCTCAGTAGTTGTGGCACTCAGGCTTAGTTGCCCCGTGGCATGTGGGATCCCAGTTCCCTGACCAGGGATCAAAACCGCATCCCCTGCATTGTAAGGCGGGTTCTTTACCACTAGACCAGCAGGGAAGTCCCCAGTTTTATATATATATGTATGTGTATAAGTATATATGTTGTTTTCCATTATGGTTTATCTCAGGATGTTGTATATAGTTCCCTGTGCTATACAGTAGGACCTTGTCGTTTATCCATCCTCTATGAAATAGTTTGCACCTGCTAATCCCAAACTCCCCATCTATCCCTCCCCCACACCGCTCCCCCTTGGCAGCCACAAATCTGTTCTCTGTGAGTCTGTTTCACAGTCACTGTGAGCATTTTGGGGGTGTCCTGCTAGTATTCTTTTGGGTATCATTTTTTAAAATTCCTATTATCCTAATTTTATCTACTCAGCCTTTTGCATTTTTTCTCTAATATTTTGTGATGAAAATCTTTTTAAGAACTTAATATTGAGGTGGTTAAACATCATACAGCGTAAAATTCACCCATGCTAATGGTACAGTTTGTGGGTTTTAGTAAGTTTACTAAGCTGGACAAGAGACGATGAGAAATTTGGATCACACAGGAAAGTTGAAGAGCTGTGTGGTGAGCGGCCGGCCACGCGCCCACCATCAAGTTCACAATTAATATTTTGTTGTAATTACTTTTTCATCATCTACTCTCCCTTCATCTATTAATCCAATTGTTTTTAATATGGATTTTTTTTAATTGACGTGAAAATCAACACAGTTAACCACTTTAAAGTATACAGTGTGCTGTTTTTATTTATTTATTTTTGGCTGCACTGGGTCTTCGTTGCTGCACGTGGGCTTTCTCTAGTTGAGGCGAGCGGGGGCTACTCTTCATTGTGGTGCGCGGGCTTCTCACCGCGGTGGCTTCTCTTGTTGCGGAGCACGGGCTCTAGGCACGCAGGCTCAGTAGTTGTGGCGCACGGGCTTAGTTGCTCCGCGGCATGTGGGATCTTCCCTGACCAGGGCTCGAACCCGTGTCCCCTGCATTGGCAGGCGGATTCTTAACCACTGCGCCACCAGGGAAGTCCAAGTAGACAGTGTGCTCTTATTTGTTGTGTTCACAATGTTGTACAACGACCAACTCTCTAGGTTCAAAAATTTTCATCACCCCATATAAACACTCTGTACCCATCAAGTAATCACTCCCCATTAACCCTAGTCCCCTTCCCTGGTCACCTGACCTGCTCTCTGTCTCTATGGATTTGCCAATTCTAGATAATATCAGGTAAAAGGAAGAGCAGACCTTTTGCATCTTGCTTCTTTCACTTAGCGGAATGTTTTTGAGGTTCATCCAAGTTGTGGCATACATCAGCACTTCATTCCTTGTTACGGATAAATCGTATTCAGTTATATGGATGTACCCGATTTGTTTATCCATGTGTCTGTTGATGGTTATTTGGGTTGTTTTCACCCTTTGGCCATAATGAATAATGCTGCTATGAACATATTCATGTAGGAGTTTCTGTGTGGGTGTGTATATTCAGTTCCCTTGGGTATATATTTAGAAGGGGAATTGCTGGGCTCTATGGTAACTCCGTTTAACTTTGTGAGGAACTGCCAGGCTGTTTCCACAGTGTTGCACCATTTTACATTCCCACCAACAGTGCATGGGTTTCCAGTTTGTCCGCATCCTCGCCGACACTTGTTATTTCAGTCTTTTTTGATTAGAGTCATCCTAGTGCATACGAAGTGGTGTCTCCTTATGGCTCTGATTTGCGTTTCCTTAATGACTGATGATGTAGAGCATCTTTTCATGTGCTTGTTGGCCATCTGCGTGTCTTCTTTGGAGGAGCATATGTTCAAGTTCCTTGCCCATTTTAAAACTGGATTGTTTATCTTTTCATCAGTCCAATTAAAAATGTTTCTGTATCATTTTTTGTTTTATGTCATTGGGATCAAACATAAACGCTAATTTTACATGTGGCTTTTCCTTTTGCTGAACACGTAACATGAGCATTTTCTATGCAATCAAAGACTCTCTTGAAACCTGGGAAGGGTGTTTATAAAAACACAAGTCTGCTCCTTTTTCCTTCTACTGTCCTGGGTTCCCCAGGTCCTGCCTGAGTAGTGGGGCGGGAGCAGATGTTGGTGGGGGTGACCTTCCCTCTGCACTCTGACTGCCCCGGCTCCCTGCAGAAGTCCCCAGCATGCAGGACATGCACACCAGCCCCAGGGACCCGTGGATGTCTCTGGGCCCACGGGAGGCCCCTGCCTCAGGTGAGAAGCTCAGTGGAAGGCCCCAGCCCCGGGCCCTTGAGGTGGAGGTTGAGGGTGGCAGCAGGTGGTTTGGGGGGATGGGGAGAGGTGGGTCTGATGCGGACACAGATGGAGGGTGAGGAGCCAGGTGGAGACATCACATGACCTTTGCTTCCTCTTCTCTCTAGATTTCAGAGACCAGTGGTGGGCACCCCAGGAGCAACCCTCAGCTCGGGGTAACCCCAGAGGCGACCAGAGCCCACACCTGCCAGCCCCGGGCCCAGCCCCACCTCTGCGGCATTCCTCACACCGGCAGCCCCTGCGGTCTGGCTTGGGGCCCCGTGACTGCAGACACAGCCCCCATGGGTGCTGCCCCGATGGCCACACTGTGTCTCTTGGGCCGCAGTGGCAAGGCTGCCCGGGGGCCTCATGTCAGCAGAGCAGGTGGGTGCCTCTTCCTTCTCCCCAGGTCGAAGAGGGAAGGTGTGTGTTCAGGGGGTGTGTCTGATGCATGGGCAGTGTCTCTGCTCGGAGAGGGCATGGGGTGGCTTAGCAGAGCTCCAGGCTGAGCTGCCCTGGTAGCGCAAAACCGAGGGCTTGGCTTCCTCTCGCTGAGCTCCTTAACGTGCCGGCTGTGGGCAAAACCCCCTGCTTTCTCTGCAGAAGTCAGCCTGTTGAGATGTAGCGTGAGGCTCTGGGAAGGCAAGTGGGCTATGATTCTAGCTCTCCGATCCAAACCAGGCCCCCAGTCCCTCAGGGGCTGTGGTGCTAAGGGCTGAGATTCGGCACCCAGCAGCCTGGGGGTGATTCGCAGCTCAGCCACTTACCAGCTGCGTGCTGGGTGACTTGGGGCAAGTTATTAACCTCTTTGATCTTGGCCTCCTCTGCTGAGAATTGGGAACAATGACAGCTACTGACTGGGGTTCCTGTGAGGCTGAAACGAATCACATGGTGCCTGGCACATAGAAGGTGCTTTGATACGTTCCTTCTTTCACCTTCCTTCCCAACTCCTGGTTGGTGGAGGTGAAATAAGTGGTGGGCTCCTCTGACACCCTCTTCTGCCCCATTGCCCAGATGCTGACATTTTGTAAAAACTCCCTGGGAACCTGGTGTTTGGGCAGGTTCAGGTGCATTTCCCCCTCCTTGGCTTTGTGGTGGGCTGTGTGAGTTGAAGATCTCTCAATTATTAAGGGTTCAGCTCTGCGTATTGTTTTCCTGTTGCCCTCACTGGGAGCCTCTAAGCAGTCAGTGGACATGGCAGAGACTGGGGTTCACAAACCCGTCTCCCACGTGGATCTTCACCCGGTCAGCCCCTGGCTCAGGGAGCCTCAGAGCCTGGATCCTGGGATGCAGGAAGCTCAGGGTCCCTGGTAGGGGTGGGGGTCAGGGCTGGGTGGTGAGGGGAGGGCTGTGTGATGTCTGTCTAGGTTCGGGTGCTGTCCTGACGGGGTGTCTGTGGCCGAGGGGCCCCATCAGGCTGGCTGTGCGAGCTCTTATGGACGCAGCAACACCGGGAGCAGGCCACAGTCAAGAGAGGTGGCTTCCACGGTAAGTGTCTGGTCACGTGAGGGGCAGGAGTCCAGCCCCCGAGCCTGCTCAGTGCCACTGCGACCCAGGCTCTGCAGCTTTAGCCTTGCAGAAAGGAGGTCCCTGAAGCCGGCTGGACTGGACCATCCTCTGGAGGGCATAGGGCTTCAGCGACAGGCCTGGGCTGGAGCTGGGGGGTTCAGCCAACATTCTCCTGGCCTCTGGTCTGCCCCCAGGGCTGGGGTTATGCTCCGCGCGTTCACAGTTCTGTCCCTCTTCCTGCCATCCTCTGCCTGGCAGCCTGGAGTTCCCGCCAAGAGCCAGACTTACTTCCAACTTCCCAACCTTGGGCTTCCTCCCCAGGCCCAGCAGAATGAGCCCAGCGAGTGCCGGGGCTCCCAGTTTGGCTGTTGCTACGACAACATGGCCTCTGCGGTGGGCCCTCTTGGGGAAGGCTGTGTGGGCCAGCCCAGCTACAGTGAGTGGATGCCCCTTCTTGTCCTTCCTGGTGGGTAGGCTCTGGTCCCACTGTGCTCGCCACCCCACCCAGAGCCGAGAACCTTCCTACTGCCTTGGTTTATTGCTCTTTTCTTCCACAAATACTTACTGATCACCTACTAGGTGCCGGGCCAGAGAACAGTGCAAGATTATTACCGTGTCCAACAGTTTGCACTTGTCGCCGCCTGGTTGCTTGAGGGCATTGGGGAGAGTTGTCGGTGGGGATTCCACAGAGAAGGAAGGCTGTACTGCCCCCGGGGCTCAGCCCCCTCCAGAGACAGGGAGGTCAGCGCTGGGATGGACGGGGTGTCCCCACCCTGCCTGGGATGAGTCCTGGAAGGAGGGCTGTGAGACGGGTGCATGGGTGGAGCGCCAGGGACCATCACAGGGACGTTGGAAGCCAGGTGGGCTGGTGGGCTGAGTCTGCAGGGAGCTGGGCACCTGGATGGGCTTTAAGCAGGGGCCAGCGTGGTCACATCCGAATGCGGAGAGGGAGCAGGCTGTGCCTGGGAGGAGGGTGATTATTATGGGCAGGCTGGGGACTGGAGAAGGTTCAGAGCTGGTGAAGGGCCCTGGGAACAAGGGTGGGCCCCTCACTGGGCATCTTCACAGGCCTTTGGGGGCTCAGGGCTGGGTCCTCATTGTGAGCTAAGTACAGCAAGGTTTGGCCCTGGGGTTGCTCTGTGTGCGCCCTTGGGGCCTGGGTCAGGTGGGAAAGAGCACGAGGGAGCCTGTCCAGGGAGCTCATGGCCCTGACCTTTGGACGGCTCTAGTTCTGGGGGTGGAGGTGGACGGGGATAATTGTGGAGGCTGCTGGGTTCCCAGCCCAGGGCAGGTCTGGGCAGTGAACAGACTGTCCCCAGGGCTGGTCAGGGGCCCAGTGTAGATGTGCTCCATACCCTGGGAAGGGCCTCACTCCTACGTCCTGGGCAGCGTTTGCAGCTTCGTTACTGAGTCTCGGTGACCTGCGTCTCCCTGCCCCCTCAGTGTACCCTGTGCGGTGCCTACTGCCCAGCGCCCATGGCTCCTGCACGGACTGGGCCGCCCGCTGGTACTTCATCGCCTCCGTGGGCCAGTGTAACCGTTTCTGGTATGGTGGCTGCCATGGCAACGCCAATAACTTTGCCTCAGAGGAGGAGTGTGTGAGCAGCTGCCGGGGACCCCAACATGGGCCCCGCCGACATGACCCCGGGGCCTCTGGCCAAAGCACCCATAGAGACAGTGGCGGCAGCGGTCCTGGGGACCAGCAGGAGGCCAGCCGGCACGGGACGGGGCCTGTTGTCCAGAGAAAGCCCTTGCCTTCCGGTGGCCTCTGGTGGCAAGATCAAGAGTCTGGGCCGGGGGCCGTGGACCACAGACAGGCCTTTGGAGAAGGGCCCCAGGGCCAGGAGGTTGGGCCCAGTGCCGCTGGACTGGACAGAGACGCAGGACCACCAGTGCCACCTTCCCACAGCTCCTCCTACAGGTGAGGCCCACCTTCCCCAGGTGGGATGGGGGATTAGGGACCCAGGCCCAAGGGCTGAGCCTTTTGGAGCTAAAACCCTGAGGTCAGCTGGGCCCCCCTCCATCCCTAACCTGGAATCTTCCAAACAGCCCAAACTGGAGGGCCTTGCTACCATCATTCTACAGATGGGGAAGCTCAGGCTTTGGAGATATGAGACTTGCTTAGGGTCAGGCAATCGGTGGATGGTGCTGCCTAGACTCTCCAGCAGATCTTGCCGGTATAGCCCAGGGCCTGTCTAGTTGAGGCCTAGGTTATAAGCTTCAATGACCTTTGGCAAGTCATCCAAATTCTCGAAGCCTCAGTTTCTTGACCTGTAAAATGATGATGTGATCTCATAGGTTTAGTGTGGGTCTCATTTGTTGTTAGTCTTGTGACTGTCATATTAATGAGATTTGGGAAGATTAAAAGCAAAATAAATAAAACTTTGAATTCCAAAGGGATCAGGCATGTGTTTAGCTCCCCATGGGAACCTGGTGTTGCTTCTGTCCCAGCCTCTCCATTCCCTGGGCTCTGTGCCTATTCTGTGCTCTTGCAGGAACAGGTTGAGGTAGCAATGCCTGGGGATATTGAGGGGGTGGGGGAGGGCGGATTCCTGAGTCCTTGGGCTTCTGGATGGAGCTTGGCTTCCCCTGGGACCCTCTGGCCCCACCGGTGCCCAGGATGGGATGGGCACCAAGCTTTCTGTGTGGTGAAGTCCCTGGTCTCGGCACTCATGCAGACCCTCCCTCCCACCTTTCCAGGATCACCCTGGCAGGCTCAGAGCTCTCCCTGGTACAGGTGGCCCTGGGGCAGCTGGTGCGGCTCTTCTGCCCAGATGACAGCTCCCTGGACCCCCACGCCAGGTGGCAGAAAGACGGGCGGCCTATCTCCTCTGACAGGTGTGTGTGCAGCCTGCACAGCCCCTCTGATCTCCTGGGACGGGCGGGTGAGTGTGTGTGGGGCGACGGCGCCTCTTATAGGAGCCAGGCTCATTGTTGCCTCAGGAGCCCAGAGCTCAAGCGCCCTCTCTTCATTCAGGCACCAGCTGCAGCCCGATGGCTCCCTGGTCATCAGCCCCCTGCGGGCAGAGGATACTGGCACCTACAGCTGTGGAAGCACCAGGCCAGACCGTGACTCTCAGAAGATCCAGCTTCGCATCACAGGTCTCTGTCCCCACCCCCCCCCCGCAGTGGGTCCTCACGGGCCCCGGGGTGGGGTACTGGCCGGGAGGGCCTGGGCCGGGGGGCCTCGACACTGGAGGACTAGTGTTTCCTTGGGCTAAGTAAGGAAGGCCTCCTGGTGGCAGGGACCACACGCTCCAGCTGGGCTGGGGCGGATGTGTTGCCCCTCGTGGCCCTCATTTCTCCATTGGTTCCCTGCAGGCCCCATGGCCCACCCTTCCTTCCACGCCCTTCTCCCCACAGCTCACCCCTTGCTTCTCCTTGCCTCATGACAGGGGGTGACGTGGCCGTGATTCCTGAGGCTGAACCAAGGCACTTCCCTCAGGCCAGGGACCCAGCCCAGGGCCACAGTCCTCGGGACCCCAGCCTAGGGGGCGGTCCTGGGGGCCGGGGGGCCGTCTCCTCCTCGCACCCATGGCCCACGAGCAGGTAACAGTGTGCAGTGCTGCCCTGCTCTTGGTCTGCCCCACTGAGGCCGGGGTTAGGGGAGGTCTCGGGGGGAGCAGGGGGAGGGGGAGGGGTCCCAGGCCAGCGTGTGCTGTGAGCAGGCTTGCTGGTACCTGCTCAGGGCTCTGTGAGGGGAGGGCTGGGGAAGCATGGCTCCCGGAGCTCAGCTTCTGGAGGAGGAAGGGGACCCCGCCCACTACCCTGAGTCGTGGGGAACGGAGCCGGGGCCTGGCCCAGGCCTCAGGAGCCGAGGGAGGGGAGGACACCGGCAGCTAGAGGGCCTGAGAAGGCCTTGAAGAAGGGCAGTTTACGGAGGGGACGCAGAGAGCTGGGGGTGCCCAAGTCAAGGACCTGGAGGCAGACGCGCAGGTCGGTCGGGCAGGGGACAGTCGGAGGTTCTGGGTGGGGAGGTGAGATAAGCCACAGGTGTCTTTTAGACCTGGTCCAAGATGTCCCAACCAGAACAAAGGGGTGATGTTGGGAAGCGGAATCTGGCTGGAGAGGGGGAAGGGGCCCACGAGACTGTGCGGAGGTCCCGTCCCCTGACGTGGGTGGGAGTGGGGGAGAGGCAGCGGCAAGGACCCCCTCACGGCCGTGGGGTGCTTGCTCTGCAGGCTGCATCTGGACCGGCACCAGCCTGGGGTGGTGGACGCCCATCCAGGCCAGCAGATCCGGCTGACCTGTCGTGCCGAGGGCTTCCCACCCACAAGCGTCGAGTGGCAGAGAGATGGGCAGCCCCTCTCTTCTCCCAGGTTCGTTCAGCTCCTTTCCCCTCCCTCCTGGCCGGCCTCCAGCCGCACCCCCACTGGGGGAGGGAGCTGCAGGTGCCCCCTGGTCCTGAGCAGGACCCCAGGGCCCCTTGAGGGTTGGAGCTGTGGCGTCGGGCTCCTCGGGCAGACTGCATTTGGGTCTCTGGGCCTTTCTGGACTGTGGTTAGCGGACAGAAGTAAGGGCCTGCTAACAGAGGTGACAGCTGAGCGAGGAAACAGAGGCGGACACACTTCTGGCTGTAGTCCCAAGGGCTCACGTTTATTGGGCCCGTTCGGAGGTGAGGCTTTTCTCCTCCGTATGACCTGCAGAGGAGACCAAATAGGTGGGTGCTATTTTATCCCCATTTGACATGCACAAGCTGAACACCACACAGCTCCTAAGTGGTAGAACCAGAACTGAGCCTAGTAAACAAGTGTAGCAAAAACTAGAAACCCAAACCAGAATTATTTTGTATCAGAAAACTTGACTTGTTTATTCAGGCTCTAAAGTCAGGCATCTTTAAGGAGAGTGCCAGCAGCTGGAGGGCCTGAGGGCCAGAGGCCTACTGGCCCTTGGTCAGATCCCAGTGACAGCAGGTGCTGCTCAGCCTCTCACCAGGGGAGGGAAGATCCTGCCCCTCCTGCCCCCTGCCGGGCACCTTGGGGTGGGGACACCTGATTGTGCTTGGCCCCCAGACACCAGCTGCAGTCTGACGGCTCCCTGGTCATCAGCCGCGTGGCTGTGGAAGATGGAGGCTTCTATACCTGTGTTGCAGTCAACGGGCAGGATCGAGACCAGCGCTGGGTCCACCTCAGAGTTCTGGGTAAGGCGGCAGTCCCGGGCGGGAGGGTGAGTGTGGCCGGTGGCCTCTGAGGTCAGGTGGGCCAGGATGGGCGTGGTGGCTGACAGTGCCCCCTCCTTGGGCCCAGGGGAGCTGACAATCACAGGGCTGCCCTCTACGGTGATGGTGCCAGAAGGTGACACGGCCAGGCTGCTGTGTGTGGTGGCGGGCGAAAGCGTGAACATCAGATGGTCCAGGTAAGGCTCTGCTCCAGGCAGGCCTGGCCCTCGGGCTGTCGTACCTGAGGTGGTACAGCCCAGAGGGGGTGCACCTTCCTGCGGGATGCTGCGGTCACCACCGCCCCCTCCCCTTATTCTTCCACTCCCGCCTCCCGGCCTGGTGTCAGGGAAGGGGCCACAGCGCCCTCATACCGACACCCGGAAGCCCCCTGGGACTGCTCTTTTCTGTTGGTCGGGCTACCCCGGGTTTCTCAACCTCGGCACTATTGAGATTTTGGGCTGACACGTTCGTCTGTTGGGGTACACTGGAGGACGTCTAGCAGCGTCCAGGCCATCTACCTGCCAGATGCCAGTGGCACTCCCTCCCAAGTCATGGCAATAAAAAGTCTCCAGATGTTGCCAAATGTCTTCTGGGTGACAGAATCTCCACTGGCATTGAGAAACCCTGGGCTGCACACAGCTTTGAGGACTTCAGTGGTCTTTTACCCCAAATCTGTTGGTCTTTTATTCATTCAGCGGTTTTTTTGCCCACTTCCTCCTTGCAGTATGTCAGCACTAGGCTAGGCTCTGGGGATCCTGGGGTAATCTGAGCCCCCCAAAAACTCCCAGGCAGGAGATGGCCCAGTGTCCCCCAGGCTCCAGAGGTTTGCCCTAAGTGCGTGTGTGCACAGTGGGGTGAGGCTGTCTCCTCTCTGGGAGAATGGATGAAGGGAAGGATGTTCTTGGTCAAGCCTCAAGGGTGAGTATTGCAGCGATGCTGCCAGGATGGGAATGGGCCTGCACACTGGCAAGAACGGTGAGGGGCACGGAGGTCGGCTGCCTCTCTGTGGCCTTGATGCCAGGGAAGGTGGTGGGAGCCTCTGCAGGCTTCTCAGCTGGTGCCCTCAGCCGGCCCTGCCCTGATCAGCTGTGGCTGTGATTATCCTATCAGGCCTGGATCTTCCCAGCAGCAAACATGCTCAGGACACCCCTCTTCAAAACAAACAAACATAAACACACCCTCCTCTGACCCAGTGTTTCCCTGCAGTGGGGTCCTATATCGCGTCCCCTTCATGCACGGCTGTTCACATTATCTTGGTCTGCTCACCTCCCTGCTGGCAGCTCAGCCCTTGGCCCGGGGCCTCTCCTCCACCCCCGCACCCCCATGCCAGGGACACTGCCCTGACCGAGGTCACCAGTACCTCCCTGTTCCTCAGTCCTTGAACAGACTCAGTCTCACATGACCTGCAGTCTCCTTCCTGCTTCTCCGGCTTCAGCTTCTGTTTTCCAGGCCCGCTCATCACATCCCTCTCTCTGAGAGGCTGGTGTACCTTGAGGTCTGTCCTTGGTCCTCGGTCCTCGGCTTTTCTCTAACTTCACCTTGGGTAGCCCTGTAAACATGAAGTTTCCAGGACCATCAGTGCTGAGACACTACCTGGGTCCAGACCTCAAACCTGATGGCTCCTGGTGTCTCAGAGCACCCGAAATGCGAAATAGGGGAAAATAACCTCACCGTTCACTCCTCATCCTGCCCTGGATCTCCCCACGGTGGAGGGGCACCACCACTGCCTAGTAACCAAGCTAGGAACCTGTTACCCTTGATCTCTTCTTCTCCCCCACCTCCCACCTCTGACCCTCACCCAGGTCCCTTTGCTTTACTGTCTCGTCAACCTGTGTGCACACCTGCGGCAGCCACTCACCTGGCCTCTGCCCTCGGGCTTGTCCCTGCCCCACACTGCGGTTGGTGATCCTTTTTCCAAGCACACGTGGCGTTGTCAGTCCTGCTCAGCTCACACCCCTCGCTTACCCCCAGGATCCGGTCCGGACTCCTGACCGGAGCCGTGCGCACTTCCTCCCACGCCCACTCTCCTCACTGCGGCCATGGCCTTCCTTCAAACCCCTGAGTCCCCGTGTCCTCCTGTCAGCCAGCCGCTCCTCCTCACCCTCAGGTCAGGCCTCAGCCAGCTGTCCTCCTTAGGGAAGGCTCCCCTACCACCTGCACCCCACCCCACCTCGCTGGAGGCAGGATGCTCGTGTCCTTCATCCCGCTGCTTAGAGGACCTCTGTGGACGAAGAGGGAGAGAGAGACTCCTGTGGGGATAAGGGGCAGATCTGCAGTCACTTAGATCAGCTGGTGTGAGCCCACCTCACTTCCGAGGTATTTTGCTTCGGCGTTGCTGGTCTATCATCTTGGTACCAGACCCATCCCTTCCTTAAGGTGAGGGGCCGCAAAGAGGGAGTCGTCGGCTCTGGAGTGGCCTTGGATCACCACCTCCCCCTGGCCCCGGGAGGGCTGGCACAACTTCCCAGGGCCTGAAAATGAGGGCCTGGACAGCTCTCCCAGCGTCCTCTCCCCCCTAGGAATGGGCTGCCGGTGCGGGCCGATGGCCATCGTGTCCACCAGTCCCCGGATGGCACACTGCTGATCCACAACCTGCAGGCCAGGGACGAGGGCTCCTACACATGCAGTGCCTACCGTGGAAGCCAGGCGGTCAGCCGCAGCACCGAGGTGAAGGTGGTCCCGCCGGGTAAGGAAGGCCTACCCCAGGCATCTGCTTGTCCTTGAGAGCTGGCTGCCTGCTGCAGAATGCGGAGGGGGCAGGCTCTGCAGTCCAGGGGACTCAACTCCAAATCCCGCCTCACCTTGCCAGTTCCTGGTAGTGTGACTTGGAGCAGGCCAGTTATCATGGGGCTTGAAACAGCCTGGGAGAGAACTGCCAGGGCCTTTCCGTGCTGGTCAGCCTGGATGGTCAGGCCTGGCTACCTCCTGTCTGTGGGGCTGAGGCTGGAATTGGCCAGGCTAAAGGTTGAAGTCTGGTAGAGATGTTGCTTAGTGAGTGGGACTGACAGTGGGCTTCCAGTCTGAGCTCCTTCAGACAGCGACTGGGACGCACACGTCCCAGGGCCCAGCGCAGTGCTCGGCGTCACCAGGTGCTCAGAGACTCAGTGATGGAGTATGTGCCTTCGTGAAGGTGTTGCCTTGGCCAAAGCACTGTCCAGTAGGGGCCACTTTTCACCTCTGTCCTGCCCAGCAAATAGATCCTTGTCTGTGTATTTACCAAACTTACGAGACTTGAGACAGGGCCAGAAGGCAGATTTATGAGAGAAGGAGAGCTGTTAGGAGGATCCAGATGGGCATGTTTGTGATTAGCTATAGACATGTCTACCTGGGAAGCTAAATTGTAATCAGAAATTTGGTTGATGCTGAAGTTTGGTGGGGCTCCTGATGTGGTGTGACGTGACTGCCTTCCTGGATAGGACACTATGGCCTCAGTCCAGCTGCCTTTCTCCCGCCCCGTTAGATGAGCGTTGCTAATCTGGGGGGACCTTTCTTGATGAGAAGCTATCTCCCTCCCTCCTTTAACAGTGTTCGTTCCATCGATTAGGCTGTATGTTATCTGCTGTCACCCATGTAAGTTTTTTGTAGCATTTCACTGCTTGAGGCTGTCTCACTGTGCCCTATTCGTGGTTTGGTGGCATGTTGGAACTGCAGTGTTCGAATCAGGGTGGGGGGCCTTGAGCTAGTCACACTCTGGTGTAAGGGACATACTTCTACTGTGAAGACCTCTCAAGCTTTTTGCCTAAAAGTTTAGGGTGAGAAACAGAAAATATTGTAGGGTTAAAACATAGCGGGGGGCGGTCACTCACACTTCTCTAAGTGAGTGGGAATGCTATGGGGCAAAACAGTTACATGCGCACATTCTAGCCATGGTTACTATGTGCCCCAGGTGCTATTATTGTCTCCACTTCAGATAAAACTGAGACACAGAGAGCTTAAGTAATATTAATTTGCCCAGGAGACCACCGGCTAGAAGTGGCAGAGCCATGATGGTGCCCAGGCAACCAGCGTGCTTCACCAGCAAGCCCAGTATCTCCTTACCTCTGGCCGTGATGGGTCCAAGGGCTGCAATGGCTGAGATAAAGTTGATACCAAAGTTATGATTTTTAAGAATAGGCATAGATGGCTTGCTCTTTATGTAAACGTAAGTAGTTCGTACTCTTGTATTATCGGTATTACTTTATGCAGCCGTCCACTTGTTAGGTATGGTCTTTCAGTTGTATTTTAGGAGGGAGCAGGGGAGAGGGCATGGAGTAGGCCATCCCCAGCCCCGTGAGGTGACTTCAGGGAGGTGTTGCTCAGGCCTAAGCCAAGCTGAGTCATAAGAGCCCCTTCCAGAAAGAAAAGGCCACTTCAGTGCTAAGATGAAGCAGGAGGATGAAACTCTCACAGGGATTTATAAGCTACTGAAGCTTCCAGTAAATTCAGAGGGGGAGGCAACCAGCGCTTTGTGCTCGATGTAGTATCAGTGCCACAGTTCACAGCCTGTCCTCCTGTCACCTTGCCTAATACTCTTTGCTGTCTCCGGGGGAAGTGGAAAAATTGGAAAGATGGGGAACTAAGTGACTAAGCTGGGGCTATTGAAGGCACAAAACTTTTAAGGTAGGAGGAAACCAGTAGTGAAAGAGAACACAGCCTTTGCCGACTCAATTGTGCTTAGGGCTGACCCTGCTCTCTCTCCTGCCCCATCCACAGGCTGCAACAGTGTCGTCCAGCTCTTCGGGTCCCAATGGTCAGGGCAGGGGGTTAACTTCCAGACATGTTTAATCGTCCAGGCAGTCAATATTTGGGAGTCTGTGATGGGCTGTGCACTGGGCGGAAGCTGCAAAAGAATGGGAGGACAACTGCATGCTGAAGTGAGGCCAGTGACAATGGAAACTGAGAGCCCTCCCAGAGCTGTACATACAGGTGTCACAAGGTTACAGAGTGACAGCACTTTCCTTTCAGGGAAATGAAATGAAATGAAATGGTAGGGGAGAGTTCTCAGCCTACACAGAGCTTTCTTACCACCCTCTCTCCCCCGCTGTCTTGCAGCACTGGCCACCGTGCCGAGGGACCCTGGCAGGGAGTGCATCGACCAGCCGGAGCTGGCCAACTGTGATTTGATCCTGCAGGCCCGGCTCTGCAGCAATGAGTACTACTCCAGCTTCTGCTGTGCCAGCTGTTCCCGGGTCTAGCCTCCTGCTCAGCCCATCTGGCAGCAAGGATACAACTCACAGGGCAGGGAGAAGGGAAGACAGGCTCTCGGTCTCCCCTGTCTGGCTGGCAAAGGGAGTTCTCCTCCGGGGACACTGGCCTCTTCAAAGCTGCTCCAGCAGCTGAGCGCCAGTGGCAGCCTCCCTCTGTAGTCCCAGCAGTGTTTGCTTCTCTGACGTACCACAAGCGCCTGCTGAGTTGTCAAGAAGAAGCATCTATTTGGATAAGGACATCCTTCGCTTTACAACTTCCCTCTAAAATTTGTTACACAGGATCAGTTCACTGTGTTTTAAAGAAAGCCACCAGGGTTCTCACTTCATTTAAAGCTGTGTGGGGAGGTGTGTAATGATCTCAAAGTTAATACCTATCTTCTACGGGCACGCTAACTCCTGTTGTGTCAGGGAAGCATAGTTTGATAGAACTAGGTCTCATCTGGGGTCCAAACAGCGGTTCATTGCTCTAGCCTCTCTCGCCCTTCTAGGTAGTAGAGCAACCAGCTTCAAATCCCATCTGTGCATATGGCCATTAACAGCATGATGTTTGTGAAAACTGTCGACGAAGTGGAATGTAAATGAAAGGCTCAGTATAGGGATTTGGGATGAAAGAGCAGCCACTGCATCATTATCTGAGTATGAAAGAACTAGAAAAGCTCCTTCCTTTCATCAAGAGGCTGGAGCCTTCCTCCCGAGGTGGACATGCAAAGCCAAGCCGTGAGGATCATCTCACACCTGCAGGGAGCAGGTGGGCCTGTTCGGTGCAGTGACCAACAAGGAGCCTCTCCTCCTCAAGCCAGTATGTCTGATGCAAAATACTTGCTGCCAGATAAAAAGCAGACTGTTGGGCTTCCCTGGCGGAGCAGTGGTTAAGGATCCGCCTGCCAATGCAGGGGACGTGGGTCTGAGCCCTGGTCCAGGAAGATCCCACATGCTGCAGAGCAACTAAGCCCGCGAGCCACAACTACTGAAGCCCGTGTGCCTAGAGCCCGTGCTCCACGACAAGAGAAGCCACCACAATGAGAAGCCCGCGCACCGCAACAAGGAGTAGCCCCCGCTTGCTGCAACTACAGAAAGCCTGTGTTGCAGCAACAAAGATCCGACTCAGCCAAAAATAAATAAGTAAATAAAACAAAAACACTATTATAAAAAACAGCACCAGCAGGATTGGGGGGGGACCAATGGAGTGGAGGGCGATGCAATACAGGGAACTGGTTTCAGAAATGGTTTGAGTTGGAAGAGGTCATTCTTCCTCTCTTGGAGCCTCTTAATTCCTTGCTGCTAAATCAAGAGGCCTGGTTTCACTGAGTTTCCGAGTTTCTTTCCACTTTAACCTTCTACACATCCTCCAGAGGACTGGCTGGGCCTAGTAACAGAGGTTATTCTGGGGCACAAGAAAGACAGGCATTACAGGGAAAGGTGACTTTTTTATTACCAGCACACTGGCTGGAAAAGACAAACAGCTGCATCATGGGTGAGTGACACCTCTTCTTGGTCTACCTCTCATTCAACAAAAGAAATGTGGTGGCACAGGTCTTTTTTTCTTTTCATTTTAAAAAAAATATTGAGGTGCATCCCTTTCCCTAATCATGGCTGGTTTTGCTGTAGAAACTGGAAAATAAGGGCTACCTTCTTGGACTCCCCCGTTCTTTAGTTAAACTAGTATTTGGCAAATTTGTGACACACTTCAGAAGGTAAGTTTGAGGTAGGTTAGTTCTTGGAACTAGTCACAGAGTAGTGGGGTAAGGTTAGAGGTGAGAGTAAAACTCAATCTAGACCGGTGGTTCTCAACCTTCTTCCATACTGGGAACTTTTAAAAAAACTGAACCTGGGGTTCTGCTCTCCAGAGATTTTGATTTAATTGGTCTGGAGTATGGGCCAGGCATGAGGATTTTAAAGTCTCCCAGATGATTCTAATACGCATTCAAAGTTGGAAATCACTGCTCAGCCCGACTTCTCAGAATGTGAGTCTCGTTAAAACGCAGATTCCGATTACTAGGTCTGGGGCCGGCTGAGGTTCTGCAGCTCTAACCAGCTGCCAGGTTGAAGTCTGCACTTTGAGCAAGAAGAATCTGACATCAGAGATGTGCTTAGGAACAACTGAAGCCTAAAGTGTGGATACAAATATGAATTTTAAGAATATACTAGTCCCAGTGAAAGATTTTCTAGCCATCAACCTAGAAATCTGTGGCGGCAGTAGAATGGAGAGAGGACAAGACCAAAAAGAACCAAAACTCACTTGCTAATAAAGGGGAAAGAATAGCCCTTCATGGCCAAAAGCTTCTACCACGAACATTTATTTCTGTTAAAGCAGATTATAAATTTTCATCAGTACAAATATATATAACTTACATTTGATTGTAAGGCCGACGTTCAAAAGTAAAAATGAGATGGGATCTCACGTTGTTACCAGAGGTCAAGTGGCTGCAACTGGCAAATGGGATGTTCTGCTCACTGGGAGGGAGAGGGATGGACACACACACCCCCACATGCACACGCAGTGCTAATAAAACTAGAACCTCCATCCCCACAAAACTCGTGGGAACAAAACTTAAAGGACAAAGCAAAACCCACCAAGACCTACATGACAAACCAACACAGTAACCTGTGTTCCTGTCTATGGATATGATTATGTCATTGTCACCTTAGTGTTAAAGGATTAACATAAGGAAACTGCAGCAATATATAGAAGAAAATACATATTCTCTATTTAGATTGATTCCATTAAAATAATGACATTAGAATTTCTTTATAGGTTTAAAACCAGGACAATACTGCTCACTCTTTATTTAAAACTACAACCTAGTTGACTATATTGGTCATAAGCATGATTGTTGTTGCAATGTGCTACTTACAGTAAATGATACCAAGTAAGCTAGGGATCCCGTCTGCAACTTCCAACCCTTCCTCTTTTTACTTCAATAGGCATAATGATAAATCAATCTTATGTACAATTTCTTACAGCTAACCCTTTACCTTTGGCAAGATTACTTACAACTCATACAACTTTAATAGTGAGAACTATTTAAAATATTCTAAATGCATAAAAATAAAGATTTTGGCTTTTTGATATATATTTATAGTATTTATTCTTACTCAAAATGGAAGCTCAACTTTACCCCTAAAATATAGCTCTGCTGGGCGGCTCCTGATGTGCCCTCCTGGGAATTCTGGCAGCACGGCCTGCCTCTTGTCCCCAGCCCAAGCACAGGCCACCCTGTTTTTGATCTTTAAGACAGGCCAGTACTGAGAGAGGAGGCAGGTGAATGGCCTGAAAAACAAAGGGAGATCGTTTTGTTTCCCAACGGCCTGAAAAACAAAGGGAGATCGTTTTGCTTCCCGTTGTGTTTTCTATTCCAGTAAATGTGCTTTGAATACAGGTTCCTGTTCAGATACTTCTGCCTCTCTGTTGCCAGAGATTTGTGAGGGGCTGAGGGAGGAAGAGGGGGGCAGAGGGTAACATTTCCTTAAATTCTTTAGTCTAACTGCAAGACAGCTCTTCTCTAGGAATGGTTTTCTCCACTTTTTTCAATCACCCCTTCAGCACTCTATGCCTGGACATGCTCCTGGGGACCTTTGGGATTAGTGAAAAGCGTACTGGTTGGGAACACAAAGTCCCCTCTGCTCCTTTGACCTCCACCCTCCGCCCTTGCCTAAGTACAGACAAAATACGTAAACCATAAGGACTGCTTAAAGTTCAATTTCAAAAGTCTTCTGTAAGTCACTGGAGAAAGGGTTGGTGGGGGAGGGGTTAGTACGCTGCTTGGACTTGCTTTCTAATGCGGCCCACTGGGCTTCGAAAGGATCCACTGGGCAGGTGCCTGCAGGAACCTCTGTGTGCTTGTCTCCTGAGGCCAACCTGCCATCGTCTACACCATTGAAAGCTGCAGAACCGTTGAGGTGCTGAGCAGGAGGCTTAAAGAAGGGACTGGCAGTAGCACTGCTTGTCTCATACTGAGGGAATGTCTGCTGCTTGACCAGGTTGGGAGACTGATGGGGTTGGGCAGCCTGAGGGTGGCCTGCAGTGCCAAACACGTTGGCAACCATCTGGGAGGGAGTGATGCCCACCACAGGCACATTAGGGGCTGGATAGGTCATCCCGTTAGCCACAGGATAGGACTGGGCAGGGACAAAGGCTGGCTGCAGGGGTGGGACCACACCCACTGGCACAGGCTGAGAGGTGAGGAATGCATTTCCTTGGAAAGGTGGTGCTGGCTGGGAGATGGCACTGGGTGGAGGAGGTTGGAGAACTGGCTGCAGAGGGGCAGCTGAGGCCTGGGGCTGCTGAGCCCGGACGCACTTGGACACCTCTTCCAACCAGCGGTCAGCCTCAGAGGGAGTGCGTCTGTGACCAGCCTGGAAGAGACCTGGAGAGACAGCACCAGAAGATTGACCCCACTCGGTCCCTGGAACCAACAAGAGGAAGAGAGGAGAGAATCAGAATTATTAGGGGCTTCTTTCTTCACTGGATAATCTTGGCTATTTGAATGAGCCTAACGTAGAACAAGCCCCCCAGTGGGATATTCTGTGGTTTTGGTAGGTGGGAGGAAAGTCTCTATTACCAGGTTTTGTGGTAGGACAGGGAGAACCCATGAGACCATGTGGCTACCTCAGCCACACTGAGGAGCTGCTACATATGGCTCAACTGCATCGAACCAAGGCTGCTGGCTGGCATCAGAACCCATCCCCACTGTTGCTGTGGCCTGCACATACTCTAAAGGGCCTGAGGTAATTTACCTTCTGCTCTAGCAGAATGAAAAGAAAATAACCAGCGACTTGGTGCCGTACTTTGTGGCCCCTTCCTAGCTTCCAGACATATGTTGTCTTCCTGGTGAACTGCCTTTAATGTTATTAAATTTTTTTTAAATGTTCATTACAGAAAAACTAGAAAGTATAGAAAAGCAAATATAAGGTGCTTTTTGCAGCCTTTTTTGTAGGCCTGCCATTGTAAGAGGCAGAGTCGTCTCTTCCTACAGGCATGGCCAAGGATCTGCATCCAGGGATAGGCTCTCTGGAGGTGGGGCCCAGGAATCTGGACATTATGGAGCTCTATGGGTGGTTCTATAGTCCTAAGAGCTATCAACCTAACCTCTTTAGTTCCTCTCTGAAGGAACCATCCTTTCTTTCCTTCTTTTTTTAACTGGAGTACTGTTGCTTTACAGTGCTGTGTCATTTTCTGCTGTACAGCAAAGTGAATCAGCCATACGTATACATGTATCCCCTCTTTTTTGGATTTCCTTCCCATTTAGGTCACCACAGAGCACTGAGTAGAGCTCCCTGTGCTATATGGTAGGTTCTCATTAGTTACCGACTTTATACATAGTAGTAAATATGTGTCAATCCCTATCTCCCCATTCATCCCCTTGCCCCCTTGGTATCCATATGTTTGTTCTCTATGTCTGTGACACCATCCTTTCTTAGTAGTAGTTTATCTCCAAGAGGGATCATACTTTTCCTAAAAGGACTCCTCCCTGGTTCCCACTCAGCTAAATGGCTGATTTTTGAACAAGGGTCACTTATCTGATCCCAGAATCCTCACCATCATCTGTGGTCACCTTACCCGAATGTGTGGCTGCAATTCCCTTGTTAGCAGCATCAGGGGCATAGGCCCAAGGGTTGGTTTCACGCACAGGCATTGCTACGGGTGCTAGAGCAGTATGGGCTGGCTTAGCAGCAAGCACATGGAAGGCTGAGTCAGTGCCATTAGCTACAATGGGAGCAGACAACACCAATGTAGTTAAATTCATGCAAGGTGTACAGGTGGCCCCTTGGAGCTGGGTCAGTCAGGCCAATGTGCAATACTGGTGGAACAGATAAAACAGAAAAGTTGGTGTTGGGATAACCATGCCATTTGCAATGGATACACAAACCTTTTGGCAAAGAGGGAATTAGAGGATGTAATTAAAATGGGTGTACTGATAAAGTTGTATGACTCTTTTCGGAAAATATGTGTATGGAGAGAGAGGAAATGAAGACTAGAAAAACAATTTCAAATTAAGTTGAACAGAGCTGCTTTGTATTACAAGCAGGAAAAAGTCTATTCTAAGATACAGCTTAGCCTTCGGCATAATGATATAAAGTATTTTCTTCTCCTACCACTATTCCAAAAGATCAAATTATGCCAACCATAACAACAATGGTTAAATACAGTAAGTCCTTATCATGTGCTAGGCGCTAAGCTAATGGTACTTTAGTGTGCATTACCTCAATTCTCTCAAAACCTCCATATCACAGATGAGAAAAAGCAAACTTGGTATTTCATATGCTTAATAATTTTTAAATGTGCTACAGAATTAATTTCATCTTTTTTAAAGGTTTTTTTCCCCTCAGTAATGTTTGTAATATCTCAAGGCACCTACTGTTCTTTCCTGTCTCCCTTTATTAAAATCTCCTAACCCGTGCTCCTTTACTCCAGACATCTACTCCATCACTTTCTATTCCTTAGCCTAGCTCTCTATATTTCATATGGAACAGACAAGTAGGCACCTTCTCCTGCCCTACACCAATCAGTCCCTCTTTAAGACTCAGCAACTATGCTTATGGCATTGGTATGATTTACCCAGGGCTTGCCTAAAAGACTAGCTTATCCACACACTGAGATTCCCTTAAAGGCAGGGAAAGGACTATATTCTATTCAGTTTTGTATACCCACTGCCCTGTAAATAGGCATAGAGTAAGTAGAATGTAACAGGAAGTATATTCAGAAAGACCTGGGTTTAAATCCTGGCTGTGTGATTTGGGCAATTTACTTAACCTCTGTGAGCCTCATTTTCCTTATCTGTGATGCCTACCTCAAAGGGTTGTTGTGAGGATTAAATGAGATGAAAAAATGTATGTCCTTACCATGATGTATGTGGTAGACACTGTGCTAAGTGCCCAATAAATTGTGCCTATTATTATTGGTAGTATAAATATTTGTTAGATGAAATGAAAAGCCACTTGGTGCATATGACTATTAAGGGTTTTTTTTTTAAAGAGACTCCCTCCTAGAGGAAAAGCATGTTGTAGCTTTTCAATAAGAGCAGGCAAAAAACGTCTCCACAGAAAAACTTTTTCTGAGCTCTCTCCCAAAAGAAATGAAGAAAGATCAATTACAGGAGCTCAAATTCTAAAAGTCTGTAATTTAAGTTATATAGACTCTTTGCTGACCTTTGAGTCAAAACCAACTATTAATTCAGTATCTCTGAAAACAACAACTTTTACTAATTCTTCAATGCCACAAAGGCTAATTTTAGGATACTTGTTATGGAAAATGAAATGAACTGAAGTACCTTTTTCTTTATGGGCCTCTTGTGACAGGGTAGAGACTAGATGGGTCCAGTCTTGGCACCACTGATAATTTGGGCCAGATTGTTCTTTGTTGTGAGGGTGGCTATTCAGTGTGGCAGTAAACAACACTGAAGGATGTTTACTGCCATCCCTGGCCTCTACCAGGATGTCAACAGTAAGCACCTGCTACCATATTGTGAAACCCAAAAACTGTCTCCAGATAATGGATACCGAATTTTCCCTGAGGGGTCAAAATCACCCCAGGTTGAGAACCACTGTGCTAAAGAAAGCACAAGGCTAGAACCAACTCTGATGACTGCTGTTTCTGGAGAAATGGCTGGATACTCTGACTCTTAACAGTTAAGTAGCAAATAAAGCAGTGGGTTGGGACTACAGATGCTCCTGATAGAATGGGATGAAAGACAGGTAGGTACGTGCAAAATGACAAATGCAGACATCTCAGGAAACAGGAAGGGGAACAAAGCACAAAGACACTGTCAAATAGGGAAATTTAACGATTCCGAGATAATATCAAACAGGGAAATTAGTGGGTATGACCAGGTCTTGGGAAGCTCAGAATGCCAACTTACAGTTAGTGAGCAGTGTCTTATATAAAAGAACTAGTTTCAAAGAGAACAGGTGAGCAGGCTAAATGGGCACCAACCTTGAAAGGCAGGAGACTGTGGTGCCACCACTGTCACTGGTTTGGTCATTGGGGCGGATGAAAAGGGATCCTCGGAGGGTGTGCTGAAGGCATTGGTGATCTGTGAGCACAGGGAGCTGATACTCTCCGCTTCCCCTTCTACCTCTGGCACTGCAAGACAAACAGAAGATGGCTCCAGACAGAAAAATGGAATGATCCTGAAACAGAACAGTATCACACAAGGTGGCATTTTACACTGAACCTTTTATTTGTGGAAGGAAAAGACTCAACTGTCAGGGGGGGATATAAAAGCGGCTTCAAAAAATTTCCTGACCACTATTCACTGGCTTTTCACATGAGAAGGTATAAAATGATAACAATTCCTGTACTAGGGTCTATCTTCCTCCCTTGCAAATCCCCAGATTTCCTTATTTCCTCTCCTGTGTGACACTGTTGAGAACTTGCTGTTCTCTTTTTGTGCCAAGATGTCCAGTCAGTAAGATCAACCTGTTTGTCTTCCGACCAGGTCCCAAGGCTGTGGTCTGAGTTAAGTTCTGCAACCCTCCAGTGACTCTTGTCAAAAAATGGGTTAAAGTCAGGCGCACCAGTGGGTGCTCAGTCCTTTTCTCTGTAATAAACTACGACAATGTGATCACTCTCATTCTTCTCCAAAGTACCAAGTACATGAGCTGTGATAACATGAAAAAGTGAACTGAGGTCCAGGACTCCAGAGGCTTTGTTCTTAATATTGACTCTAGGGGGCTTCCCTGGTGGCACAGTGGTTAAGAATCCGCCTGCCAACGCAGGGGACACGGATTCGAGCCCTGGTCTGGGAAGATCCCACATGCCATGGAGCAACTAAGCCCGTGCACCACAACTACTGAACCTGCGCTCTAGAGCCCCTGGGCCACATCTACTGAACCCGTGTACCACAACTACTGAAGCCCATGCACCTAGAGCCCATGCTCTGCCACAAGAGAAGCCACCACAATGACAGGCCTGCGCACTTCAACAAAGAGTAGCCCCTGCTTGCCGCAACTAGAGAAAGCCCGCATGCAGCAATGAAGACCCAACACAGCCAAAAATAAACAAACAAAACAGAACAAAACAAAAAAATTGACACTGGGATACTTCTGTGTCACAGAGGAAGCTAATTGTATGTGCTGAACCTCTGTTTGCTCAACTGTGGAAAGAGAATAATCGGTTTTTTTCCCCATCTGCTCCAGAGGGAGACTGAAAATGAGGTACCTGAAGCATCTGGAGTTTCAGTTTCTACAGGAGTTGAGAGGTGAAAAGACCCTCAGTAACCATCTAGTTTAACTGTTCTTTAGGCTGAGTTTTATCCATCAAAGAACTTAACTCTCTGTACTTTTGTACCACCAGCAGTGGGAGTGCCCTATTGAGACAGAGCTTCCTCAGATTCTGTTATAGCACCAGCTCAACATGTCTCAGAGTGAAGTAAAATAGGGCCCAATAAAAGCACTGACCAGATCTGACACTTTAGCTCCGGATCTTATGATGAGGATAGAGCTACCAGGGCTGGCTCAGCTGTACACAGGCCACACAAAGGCCTGTGTGGCAGTTCTGAAAGGTAATGAATATGTGTGAGCAATCCCACTGTCTCTGATGAACAACAGATCTTAGATTTATACAGGAGACCCGTTTAGAGTTTCCTCCCTATGGAGCCAACCAGCCACAAGGACATTGAGAACTTATCCATTTCTTCTGGTACATCTGACAGTAATGCTATTTAACTGGATGTGTTTCCAAAGCCTTTTAAATTAATTCCCTGCTGGGTCCCAAATGGCAGAATAAGAATGGAAACTTGAGACCCTTGATGTTTGGAAGCAGGTACACTTTCATCAGGACAAATCACAAACCTTGTAGCTCAGGCTGGGAATTCCCATCATGGCTCTGTTACCTATTTGTTGAAGAGAAATGAATGACTCACATCCCTCTCCATGAATCTCCATTTTCTTCCAATGGGAAATGATACAAGATATGTAACCACCAACCAGCCTCAGAAAGAGGGGTGGCTAGTTTGATGGGATCAGTGACTCCACGGGAAGTGATGGTAACGCTTCAGTGCCAGAGCACCCAGTAAGTTAGGTGGATGCTGCATTACCTGCATTTTTTATGGGGAAATCAGTCTTCCTCTGCATAGTGGAAGGCAACTCGTTGATGCGCAGGGATAGCTGGCGTTTAAAGGGTGACATCTTCTGGCTAAGAGCAGGAAATCCTCGGAAAGAGCCTTGGCGAGCAAGTTGTTCAATTGGTGCGTGCCGGCGTGGGATGGCGTGAGGATTGTTCATCTCCAGAGAGGCAGTAGCATCCGAAGTGGGAGAGGTGGGAGAGGATGGGGATGGGGCAGTGTTGCCAGGGGCCACTGATGAACCAACAACTGTCTTATCTGTTTCAGCTCAAGAAAGTCAAGAGAAAGAGGACCTTAGCAATGTCTTCAAATAATTTGAGCTTATATTGCTGAGGAACTCAAAAACTCTTCTAGGTCTTTTTACCCATCTCCTTCACCACGTCTCTTAAAGGACAGGTTAGAAGTGGGGCTCAGATCTCCTATTTTTCAGACAAATAAAACGTTTAGTAATCTACTACATGTCACATGGTATATCTACTAAGACAAAAATATTAGATCTTTTATTCCCATGCAGTGATTAAGACTCTGAACAAGATTAAACAAAACAAAACAAAACTACCTATGAACTCCTAGCAAAAGGTCCTTTAAAGAATGATGGTTCACAGTGTTCAATATTTGTTTGCTTTTTTGTTTGGGGGAGAGGATTTAGGAGTGGCAGAGTCAGAAAGGTCTAAATAAGCGTAAGTTTGATTAGATGTTAAAGAATGTCATAAAGCAGACATGGACATTAGGCATTTGTGGCTCATTTGAATAAAAGCATACAGAAGTAAAATTTTAAATTGGAGTAAACATAAATACAAGACTGTTTCCATGTGAGTATCCACTGTGTCCCATTCTGACTATGGTAAGTCTCTACTCCCCTCCCCTCACAATCCTCTGTAGATGCTAGGACTCAACCATTTTGGCAGTTGCTGTGTGTATCAAAAAGTATTCTTCGGTGGTGTTAAAGAACATGCATCCAGTCTGAAAATCACTGAAGCATACTAAATAACAGGTATACATACTACATTTTCTAATTAAAATGGCATGGTGTTTCTTTATTCTTTGGTATCCTGGCACAAATGTTTATAAGAAATGAAAAAAAAAATCACAATCAATAATTTAATTTCAAATAAAAATATGTATCCTTTTTTTGGCTTAAAAATTAGAGCTGTTTGGGTCAGTATTAATGAAGTTACCTAAAATGGCTGGTTTAGAATTGAAAGAATATAGTTAAAAAATTAGCAAAATTATATTTATATTTAAACCGAACTGTTTAATTCCAAAATATTCCTTGTTGGTTTCAGCCCTAGTTATACACAAGAATGCAAAGCATTCTCCCTAAGCCCTCTCACTCAGTTCTAAAACACACTTGACTCAACAGCCTCCTGAGTGACTTGAACGCTTGTACAGGCATTTCTGCTGTGCTGCTATGGGCACCTGAAAAAAAAAACACATTCTGCAAAACCACACACTAAAATTAATGGGGCTATGGAAGAAAGATGGGCCAGCATCTCAAAATCTGTGGACTTTTTTCACAAAAGCACTAAAACAACAGTAATAATCTAATAAGAAGAGTATCACCGAGAAATTTCTGCCTGCATTTATACCCAGCATCACCATCAGTGGGTCCTCTGCAGCCTAAACCTGGGACTTGTACTTCTTCCTTTAAAATGTAGGTCCTTGATAGCATTTGCTTCTCACAGACATCAGATGCATCAGAATTTAAAAATCTGTTCGAGGATGCAGGTTTTCCCAATTTTGTTTTTGAATGTCTTTGCGGCTTCTTCAACTGCACTCTCAGCTTCCCCGGTAGTTTAACATAATGGGAAGAGTAAACACTCTGAAGCCACTAAACAAGCCACTCTAAAGGAAAGGACTCTGTTTAGATTTTTAGCTTTGTTCTTAAGGTCTTCATATATTGCTAAGAGTTCTCCTTGACTGAAAAAGCTTGCCCCTGATAGCTTCCAAATATTAACCTGTTGGGAAAAACTGTTTAAATAAACACACATTGTAGTAGAACAGATTGTACCTTTCTTAGCATCTTGGATTTGTTTCATAATCTCCTCTCTTTCTGCTTGCTCAGTGGCTGTCGTGACACGGAATGATCCTTCTCTTGTGAAAGTGGTCCGACTGGCATCAAAAGTAGCAGTCACTCCACATTCCTTCTCCCGCTTCTGCTTACGTTCTAAACAGGCTGCAAAAGCACAGCCCACTGCGTGGCTCAGCCTTTCACCCTGTATGTAACAGAAGGTTTAAAAAACTTTTTTAGAGTTATGGTGTCAAAAATTACAAATTAGCTTGGACCACAAAATAAGTCTGTTTCCACACAGGCAAAATGTTAGGAACTCCAGCTTAAAATCAGATTTTAGTATATTAATACGCCAAATTAATCTAAATGAATTATTACCTTAGGTAATGCTTACGATCCTTTACTGTAGTAGGCATTGGGTAAAGCGACCATCGGTAAGCGGTGTTTTCTGAGCAGCCACCAATACTTCCTTATTAGTCAGGTCCCTCTGTCACTCACATTAACTGTGGTCACCAGCTTAGAAGACACTGCTCAAGGTTCCAAGCCCTAAGTCTTGACACACAAACCTCTATTTGCCGTTTAGGGGAATAGTAGGAATATTTACCAAGCATTTCTAAGAAACCACTGGAAAGGCAGGGCAAATTTCAGAGCTTAAATATACTATCAACATGTCTAGGAACAAAAGGCGCAAACTTAAAACTTCAGATAAATAAATACAACTGCAGCGATGAGAAGCAATCAGGCAAAGGAAAGCTTAGCTTTCTCAGTCTTTCTGAATGCTCCTCCCCTGCCCCATCTGGGCCCTCAGTGCTTGTAGGCTCTCTCCCATAACTTCCCTATCTTCTTCTAGCTCTCTCAAACCCCAACTCTACCTCCCAACCACACACAGGCAAAAGTAAAAGCATGTTTTCACCCACACTTTCTACTTATAAAGGAATTAAACAGATAAACCTGAATTTTTTGTGTGTGGGAGGGGAGGAAGGCTTATGTAAACTAAATATTGTTTTAAAGATACACTGGATTACCTAGAGTAAATTTAATAGATTTGGTGGGTTACTTTTTACCAGGGTTATCTGTATTTTAAACTATATCCCTAATTGTGGAATGAAAAAGTTAGGGATGATATAATAACTGTTGGCGTCTTTAAACAGCGAGAAGAAAATCTGAGAACAGGGAAACCTTTGTGGAGTTTCCAAAATCATACCATGTAAGCGGCTGCTCCTACATATCGCTCTGAGTAAGTAATTTCACTGCATTTTATATGCCAGTATCAGATATCATAAGGGGAGGTAAATGTCTGAAATGCTTTTGTCCCTAAGATTTCACATGACTGTAAACTGTAAGATCTCACGTGACTGCTTATTTAAAGACTGACAGACTCACCCTTTATGAATCTGCGTGAGCTTCTATCTAACTTCCTAGTAGGATGATACAAGGGTAGGCATTGAAGGGTGAAATAGGAGAGAGGACCGAAAGAATTTTAGAACCGTGTGCGTTTGAACACAGCTCTATTACAAGGACAGAACTATAGGCCAAGGAAACTTATTATTTCTGCGAGGCCTTATGGCAGAAGTTCTTGAAGTGGAGCAGTTACCATGGGCCAGACCCTATGCTATAAGTGTTTATACTTGTTACCAAATTTAGTCCCCACAACTGTAATCTCCATCTTATAGAAGTGGATACTAAGACTTAGAAAATGTTAAATAACCTGCCCCAAATCCCACAGCTAGTAAGAACCAGAAAGAGGAACTGAACCCGTATCTGATTCAGAGCTTGAGCTCCTAATATTTGTTTATACAACTGCTTTTTAAAAAGTTTTTGGTCAATATTAGAATATGGCCACCACTTCCCTTCCAGGTTAAACCTTAGCAAGAGTTCATCGAGTTGTAGTCATGAATGGCTACAACTGCCTTATTCTGTCTGGATGTTTAAAAACTCAAATATTACACACTCAACGCTATATTATAATGAAGATCATCATCATCTAAGAGACTTGTCTTTCATATCAGAATTTTCGGTAATTTAGATGAAGAATGATAGATTCAATTATTCCCTACTTTTTAAAATTAATTAATTTAATTTTATTTATTTTTGGCTGCATTGTGTCTTTGTTGCTGCACACGGGCTTTTTCTAGTTGTGGCAAGCAGGGGCCACTCTTCATGGAGGTGCACAGGCTTCTCATTGTGGCGGCTTCTCTTGTTGCAGAGCACGGGCTCTAGGCGCGTGGGCTCAGTAGTTGTGGCTCGCAGGCTCTATAGCGCAGGCTCAGTAGTTGTGGCACATGGGCTTAGCTGTTCCGTGGCATGTGGGACCTTCCTGGACCAGGGCTTGAATCCGTGTCCCCTGCATTGGCAGGCAGATTCTTAACCACTGCGCCACCAGGGAAGTCCCTATTCTCTACTTTTAAACAAAACCAAAATTTCTACTATGTAGCAATTTCTAGCATAGTTCACTGTACCATAATTTAGTATTTCTATTTTTTAATTGAAAATATACTCCCACTCAGTTCTTGTGGTAGAGTCACTTTGTAAATGAATTTATAAGCGCCTTTCAAATGCCAATATCTTCTACCCAGATGAATCAGCAAACAAATGCATGTAAGGATCTTGAAAACAGTTCTAATAATGAAAAGTTTCAAATAAAGTTTAGCAGCCACCATCACCAGAGAACTTTTACTTTCCTTTAATGACCTTGGATCTCAGCCAATCATCTTGCTCTGTAAGTGGTAGGGTTATACCAAGAGTGTGAATTACTTGAATAAAAGGAGTGAAAGCAGGCTAGTTTAGGCACTTCCAAGTGCTGTAACAGCACGTACTTGATAAAAATGTAGTGGATACGGTATTTGTTTTTCTCTTTCTGACTTACTTCACTCTGTATCACAGACTCTAGGTCCATCTATCTCACTACAAATAACTCAATTTCGTTTCTTTTTATGGCTGAGTAATACTCCATTGTATATATGTGGCACATCTTCTTTATCCATTCATCTGTTGATGGACACTTAGATTGCTTCCATGTCCTGGCTATTGTAAATAGAGCTGCAATGAACATTTTGGTACATGACTCTTTTTGAATTATGGTTTTCTCAGGGTATATGCCCATACCATATGCTAACACATATATATGGAATCTAAGGAGAAAAAAAAACCCAAAAAAGGTCATGAAGAACCTAGGGGCAAGATGGGAATAAAGACACAGACCTACTAGAGAATGGACTTGAGGATATGGGGAGGGGGAAGGGTAAGCTGTGACAAACTGAGAGAGTGGCATGGACATATATACCCTAACAAATGTTAAATAGATAGCTAGTGGGAAGCAGCCGCATAGCACAGGGAGATCAGCTTGGTGCTTTGTGACCACCTAGGGGGTGGGATAGGGAGGGTGGGAGGGAGGGAGATGCAAGAGGGAAGAGAGATGGGAACATATGTATAACTGATTCACTTTGCTATAAAGCAGAAACTAACACACCATTGTAAAGCAATTATACTCCAATAAAGATGTTAAAAAAAAAAAAAAATGTAGTGGAAACTGTTTGGCTGAGCCAACCCAGAAGGAGCTTGGTGACTGAGGCTAGTCATGATGAAATCCATGCTATTGGACTTACCGTGTCCTTGACAGCCATGAAGCAGTGACAGATCCAGCGCCGAGTTGTGCCATCACGACATATGTAAGAGAAGGCCCTATCAAAGTTCCTATCTGGGGCACAGAAAGAAACTTTTTCTATTGTCTGGTCAACTATGAGGTCCTGGAAAAAAGGAAAACACAAAGGAATAGAGGACTTATGAGGTTAATCAAGTTTCTCAGAAGAAACACAGGATGTTCATTTCACAACACAGAATCTCTACATCTAATGCATCAAGGCTATAGAATAGCTGGATCTGAGCCAGAAGTCTGAATACTAAGAATTTGACCTAGGAGAAATCCCAAGAGGCACTTTCCCCAGATGCCTCCCTCACTTCATCTTCATATATATAATATATGCCTGCTGATTCTAGTTTTATGATGGTAAATTCCATGTTCAATTTTACAATATATGTAATCAATTTAATCCAATTTCCATATAACTTACATTCAAATAACATCATTTCCAGAACAGCTCTATGTATTTATTAACTTACTGATTATTTCATTTTGAGTATGACTCTCTATGTTTATATACTTGCTGAATGACATCATATACACATAGTATAAACATTGCACAAAATGTTTTTTAAAATCTTGACACTCTTTGGCTCTTCTGTGTGATATTCCAGTCACCTAAAATCCCTAGATGCTGAGATGGGGGATGTAAGTGCTAAAACATGCAAACAAAATGGCTTTTATACAGCATAACTATGAGAATTCCTATTGCTCCACAAACTTGCCAGTCAATTCTTTAAAGTTCTGCAATACTGGTGGCTCATTATAATTTTATTTTGCATAACCCTGATGACTATGAATTTCCTCTTCAGCAAAGTAATTCAAGTCTTTTGGATTATCTGTCATTTTTCTTTTGATATGTAGGAGTTATTTATATATTCTAAATATAAGCCCTTCATTTGTTATACATATTGCAAAATTTCTTTTCTGCTCATAATGGGTCCCAGGATGACAAGTCATCATTACTATTATCACTCAACGTGGGAAGAAGTAAATTAATTAATTCCAGTGTTATAAGTAACCAATAGGGGGCAACATCACTTTCTAACTATCGTGTAAAGCAACTAAAAATATAGCCTCCACATACAACAAATTTCACCCAAAGCACTAATGAAAACTACACAAAATAAGCTAATTAAAATGATAGTTATTTCCAATTGTAATGTACACTTGAGACTACCACTTCTCTTGAACTTTAAAAAAAAGAAAAGCCTTAGTGAAAAGAACTAAAATGTAGCTAAATTAAATCACTTACAATATACCAGGCAAGCTACCCATGAAAACTGTTCTTTACCTGCCAGACTTTCTCCTCCTTCCAGTGACACCTGAGGGTTTTTTTTCTTTTTTGTTTTTTTTTGAAAATTGCCTTCTTGTTAAAATTTCTCCAGATTTAGGTCTCTTAAAAAGTTCGAATTAATGATTAAATGTACTTATATAAATAACACCTTATGCTAAGGGCAGAGTCTATGTCTATTCTTATTTAGGCATGTAGGATCACTTTCTTTCAAATGCAAAGTGCTACATATTATTTGAGATACTGTGTGTATTCTAAATAAATGTTAACCAAATGAGCAATTTACTAGTCCTTAAGATTTCATTTAAATTGAGTCTTCAGTTAAATAGTAGGTTAATCAGTTCAAATATCACTTTCTAAAAATAGTGTTTTATTAAGGAACAAGAAGAAATTTTAGATATGGTCTATCAACTTTTTTTTTTAACTGTGATATCAATAAAAGGTCCATCATTTTTCACATCGTATTTGTGGGGGTAAACTTTTTTAACGTGTCAGAACAAAAACAGAACTCAGATCTTAACATTAAATGCTAATACACCGTAGGCTAAACATGCTGTGTCATGTAGACCAAAATGTTGAGAGAATTCTCTTCTGTTTTTCGTAAGGTAAATGAGTAACTAAATTGGTTTTTCTGAACATTAACTAGTCTCTCCAAAGATCGTTCTTTGGACAAAGTGGAAGGATACAGAGTGACTACAACAGCTTAATGGCATTATATTTGATCATAGGGATAAAAAACATATGAGCAGTAACATTTAAGCTTATGAAAGTTTTACCTTAGTTTTTTCATCCACAACTCTGAGTCCATCTGCCGATACCCACAGGACTGCCTTAACTGCTTTCTTTCCAGTCTTTTAAGAGAAACCAAAAAGGAAGGGGGTGGGGGAGACACACACATATATAATATTAAAAAATAGTCATCTCCCTAGAAAACACTGACTTCTGCCTTCCAAAAGTCACAAGTACAGATGGAGTCAAGTTCAGGAGGGGTGCCAAAGCTAGATACTCAAACCAAACTGCAGAAACATTCAAGAAAAAATAAGCCAAAGCCATTATTTTAGAAACACAATGCAAAATAATAAGATAAAATTAAGTAAAGGGTAAGGGGGACAAATGGAATAAAAACCAAGATATCACATTCTGTAAAGGGCAAAGAATAAGTAGATTCTTCACTCATTTCAAAACTCAACCACGAAAACCAAGAGTTAGATAAATATTAAATACATAAGGAGTTACACCACAAGTAGCTTCTACAAATGCATTTAGAGTAGAAAGTAATACGTAAGTCTAAAATGAGATGCTGGCCATTCTACTATCCTTTGGCCCCAATGTGTATAGCGGGACCCTTGGTCACCTGAAACTTTCATATTAAAAACCCAAGAAGTCTTCATTATTCCTTTAACAATCTTTAAAAACCATTATTTCTTCTCTCAGGATTAACACAGAACTGGTTTAGTTTGTAATTTGACATTAAATGCATGGAGACATTTTGGGGACATAGGAGAATTAAAAAACTGTTGGAAAAATATTGTCATTATAACATGAATTCTTTTTACTGGCTGAGAAAAGACTTTTGGCACACCAAGAATCACATGAGAACAAGCTGATGTATGATTTCTCCTGTGATGGAATGAAAATGGGACAGTGGGAATTTGTAATAGTAATTTAAATAGCTTCCTTTCTTTTTAACTGCTCCAAAGATACAAGCAAAATAAAACAAAAGCAAAGTGAAGGCTGAGAATAGGTATCAGAACATCATAAAAAGTATAGATCAAAAGGAATCTGGTACTAAAGGTTGGAACAGCAGCCTCTAGAAGGAACAAAGGAAGATAAAGAAATGTCTACCATTCTTCACTATACATGTCCAAGCCCAGCACTCCTCAATAAGGCATGGCCTTATTTAAGTGAACTGTATAATCCACTCTGGGCTCCGTTTCCACCACCACAACAAATCTGATGAGAGCCTATTATATGCCAGGCAGTAGAAATACTCGAAGAGTTCACAGTCCATTGCAAGGTGACAGATAAACAAAAAATAAATAATACAGTAGTAAGTGCTATAGTAGAGTTGAAGAGTTTGTAACAATGTCAGAAAGGAGGTATGGTCAAATCTATTTGTGGAATTGGGGGAAGGTTATTCCAAACTAAAGATTGAACTGGGTACTAAAATAATTTTTCTAGATGCCCCAGGTGGGGGTAGGAAGGTAGGGAAGTAATAGAGGTAGCGGACATTCCAGGCAGAAGAAACAGCAGAATAGGACGTGGAAGCCAACAATACAGCAAATCTGGGCTCTATAAATATGTCGGTGTGGCTTGAAGTAGGACAGGTGAGCGAGGCGCAGTGGAATATAAAGAGCAGAAAAGGCCTAGCCATGGAGGACTGTATGCCTGCTAAAGAATTCTATCTTAAATCGGTGGGCAGTTAGGAGCTACTAAAAGAATTTTAAACACGAATAAACAGATTTGCATTTTTAAAATATCACTTTGGCAGCAGTGTAGAGGGGTTGGAAAGAGACTGATGGGAGGGAGAAATACCACAAGATCCTAGTGAGAGAAAATGAGGGTTGAGCTCTCTTGGTTGAGATAGGAATGGAGATGGGAAAGTCTTAAATGGTAAATGTAAGAGAGATGCTGAAGACTCCTCTCTGGTTCCTGGCTTGGTAAACTAACTGGGTGCAGACGGTACTACAAACTAAGATAGAGAAAGAAGAGATGCAGAAGCAAGTTGGAGAGTGGGAGAACAGGATTTCAGTTTTAGACAAGCAAAGTTTGAGATGTCTGTGCAACATCCAAGCAATTGGATATACAGGTCTAAAGCTCAGTAGAGAATTCTAAGATGGAATTTTAGTTTGGGGAGACATCAATAGCGGGAGTAATAAGAGGGCCAAGGACAGGAGAGAATATTAATAATTAAGGAATTGGGAGACGAGTAATGAAATATCAGAAAAGGAATAGCCAGACGGACAGGAGAATGAAAAGAGATTAGGGTCATTGAAACTAAGGGAGAAGGGTTTCGAGAAGTAACAGGTTGTCCAAAATGTCAAATGTTGCAAAGTGACCAAGTTAAGGAAAGATGTGAAAAATGTCCACTGGATTTAGCAATGAGTAAGACACCACAGTGATAGAGGTTGTGGTGGTTATTTTTATGTGTCATATTGGCTAGTCTATGGTTGCCCAGTTGTTTGATCAAACACTGGTCTACATTTTGTTATAAAGGTATTCTGCAGATATGATTAACACTTACAGTCAACTAACTTTAGGTAAAGGAGATTACCCTTGATAATATGGCTGGGCCTCATCCAATCAGTTGAAGGCCTTAAGGGTTAAAAACTGAGGTTTCCCTGAGAAGAAATTCTGCTTCAAGTCTGTAACAGAAATTCTGCCTGAATTTCCAGCCTGCTGGCCTCTGTGTGTACACATACACACACACACACACACACACACACACACACACACACACACACACACACACAGAGAGAGAGAGAGAGAGAGAGAGACAGACAGACAGACAGACAGATGGTGGTTTTGTTTCTTTGGAGGATCTGACTAATAAAAAGGTCAAAGTCACACTAGAATGGGTTGAGAAGTAAATGAAAGGCAAGATGAGTCTACACATACAAAAAGAGCTATAAGGCGATGGAGGACAAGCAGAGGATCAAGGGACGTCCTTTAAGAATTGTGGTAAACTAACATGATATACTAGAAATAGAATGGATTTTGGAGTACGACAAATACAAGTCTGAATTCAACGCCACTATCCATAAGCTAAGCAAGTTATAGAGTCCTCTGAGCTTCCATTTCTTCATCTGTAAAGTATCCATAGGGTTGGTAAAAGGATCAGAGACATATACAGTATCTGGAATTTAAAGAGGGTAATAAATAATTCGTATTCATTTATCATCATTATATTAATAAACTTAAAAAAATTCTCCCAACAATAAAGCTTCTTGAAGGAGTAACACACACTTTCAACAACAACAGATCATGCTTATATGCTGAATGGGAAAAGCCAGTGGAAAGATGGAGACTGAAGGCCCAAAAAGAGTAATGTAGAGAACAAAGTCCTCTAGGAGGCAAAATGGGATGAGGCTAGGATACAAGTTTTAGATGGGAAGAGGGATGTCCCGTCCTTGAAATAGAGGGATGGAGTGAAGCCAAGTAAAAATGAAGACAGATTTGTAAAGGAGTGAGTGACAAGTTGAGGAAGTTCACTCCAAAGAGCCACAAATTCATCTGTCACGGAGATGAGATTACCCGATTTACTTTGCTAGGGAGAAGAAGGTAGACAGGCAGAATAAGCAAGCAGATTGACCATAGCGGTATTGGGGCGGTACAGTATAGTGACTCAGCACAAACTCTGGAGCCAGGCTGTTGTCTGGGTTTGAATTCTGGTTCTGCCACTTACTAGTATGACCAAGGGCAAATTACTTAACCTCTCTATGCTTCAGTTTCCACATCTGCATAATGATATTAATAATGTCACACACCTCATGGGATTATTATGAGGATTCAATAAATAAATAGATGTAAAAGGTTTAGAACTACGGTGGCCATATAATTTACTGTCCAAACTGGGACCACTTTGAAAGTGAAAGGGGACACTATTAAAACCCAGAAACAGGTGTTACGCTGGGGCTGTTCAGGCAAACTGGGACAACAGTCACCCCATCAACAACAGTAACTGCCCATATTTAACCAACGCTTATGTAGCATTTCGTATTTTGCTGGAACGTAAGCTCCATGATGGCAGGGTTTTTTCCATCCTTATTGTTCACTGCTATAACTTCAGAGCTTAGAACAATGCCTGGTACAGTGTAGGAGTTTAAGAAATATTTGTTGAAGGAATAAATTTGCTAAATGTCTGCTGTAGGAAATAGGAGACAGCTAATCAGTGACACAGAAGACTGCCAAAAGGCACTGAAAATCCTGCGTAAGAAATTTCAATTTGCAGTTATATCAGTATGCTCATCGTGCAAATGCAGCCTACAGTGTTCAGCATCAGAGGCAACAGACAGAACTACTTCAAGGTTGGGAGACTAACAGTGGGAAAAATAAAAGGTCATTTTAGAATGGGACTGTTCCCCATTTAGTTTCCTTATCATATACAGGGAAATACTTCATTGGCCCTATTAGACTAGTATGAAAATATCTGTACTTTTTGAGGTATGTCTTTATATTAATTTTTATAGTGTTGTACTAATGTATCAGTGAAGCATTGTATTTATCGTATTTCACAGCATCTGATTTCTCTAAATAGGCGAAGAAAACAGATAATATGAATTCTTCCATTTGTTCATACATTTGAGTGCCAGTTCTTGGATGTCAGTATAGTTTGCCACATTACAATTATTTCAATCAGGTATTGAGATATTAACACTCAAAGACACCTGCAGCTGAAATTAAGTCCAGACTTCCTCTCACAAATTCTAAAGTAGTAATGCTTCTGAACTATCTGTAAACTTTAGTGTCTTTCATTCTGATAATATAAACTAAGATTCCTAAACACTTTTTAGAGATAAAAGTCACAGAAGATGAAAGTTTTCCTTTTGTTTGCCCTAAAACTATCTACTTAAGCCAATACCTTAGGAGATAAGGCCAAAGTTAGCTAGCCACAGGACTAAAAAATGAGATAACCCAGAGTAAGTATGAAATATAGAATATACATACATCTTTAAAAACTTTAAAAAAATTTTTAAATTAATTTTTATTGGAGTATGGTTGCTTTACAATGTTGCGTCAGCCTCCACTGCACAACAAAATGAATCAGCCATACACATACAGATATCCCCTCCCTTTTGGACTTCCCTTAGGTTACCACAGTGCATTAGGTAGAGCTCCCTACGTTACACAGTATGTTCCCATCAGCTGTCTATTTTCTACATAGTATCAATAATGTATATGTGTCAATCCCAGTCTCCCAATTCCTCCCTCCCCACCCCTTTCCCCCTTGGTATCCATACATTTGTTCTCTACGTCTATGTCTCTATTTCTGCTTTGCAAATAAGAGCATCTATACCATTCTTCTAGATTCCACATATATGCGTTATTATACGATAGAATATACATACACCTTAGTGACACAAACACCCCTTAAAAAAAGACTACATAATACTTCAGACATCAATAAAAATGTGGTAGGGGTAACGTATATGTGACACAGTAAGAATTATTTCATCACCACGGTTCCAACGCTTTTTATTTTAATAATAATTTCAAGGTTATAGGTAGAATTCACACTGAATAGTGTTAATGTATGAAAAATAGTTTTACAACAAAGAGAAAACTGCTTATTCTTCAAGGAAAGAAAATGGGTCTAACATGAACAGAATTTCAGTAACTTAGAATTTAAACTGAGAAGGATCAAACTACCTCATGAGTGAAAAATGTCAAATATAATTTTCAAGTAACCACTCAACTCTCTAAATATCCATTTTAAAACTAACATTTCCCTTAAACACCTTTTACTTTGGGTAGATATAAACCAATACAGAAATTAAGCAGACTCTGACACTGGAGAAAATGATAGCAGGAAATGGGTCTATTACAAATTATTAAATCAGGAAACTTACACTGCAAGTAAGAGAATGCACAGGTAATCTTAACGTGAAAATACCAGTGAACAAAGACAAAAAGGTTGCAAAAATGACATGGAGATAGTAACTAAACAAACTCAGTACACTAAGATCATTTCCCCTAAATATAAAAGCTACTCACAATAAAAGGCAATGAAATAACTAATTACAATAAAGAACTGCCATCTGCCTACCTATTAATCTCCAGGGGGTTTTTGTTTTGTTTTGTTGTTTTGTTTTTTTGGTAGACACCACTTAAAAATTTTTTTAAATGGATGGAGATCACAAGTTGGTAGTGTGCTCAGTACGCTAACAGATCCTCACAGTCACTCTTCTGTTTTACATGCTGTTATCTGGGGAAGTACTTCGGATTTCCAGTTGGAGAAGTATGTTTCTAAACTGTTTAAATCATGATTAGAAAACTTTTCCTGTGAAGGACCAGGTATCAAATATTTAGGGCTTCGCAGGCCACACAGTCTATGTCACAACTACCCAACTCTGCCCTGCTGCACAAAAGCAGCCACAGACAATATGTAAACAAATGGACATGGATTTGTTCCAATACAACTTTATTTATAAAAACAGGTAGTGGGCCATAGTTTGATGACCTCTGATATAAATCATCATAATCCCTGGAAAGTGATTAAACCTATTTTGGAAAGACAATTCATTATATTGAAATACTAGAACTGTTTGGAATTGTCCCTGAATTCTTTTTCTTTTCTATTTTTAAACAAATGTGCTTATATCCTATTATTTTAAACTGAGACCCAAACTCAGGCACAGTCCAACTCTAAAGTTCTATGATTCCTAAGGCCACCAGTGAGATAAGAACACGCAATTAATCAACATAAACAGAAGTGATATTTGGAGGCAAGACAACTGTGTTGGGCATATGACAGACAAGAACAAAAAGGTGTTCTAATGTAAGCCAAAGCGAAGAAATGCTAAAGACACACAGAAGCATAATTTGGCATAGCTATGAAATGTTAAGAAGCAACAGCAGCGAACAGACAAATTTGGGCAGGAAGGGTAGAGCAAGTCACTCTTTCTGAGCAACGGCGATTTGCCATTCTATTGTGCAAAGCTCTTCTGCTACACACCAAAGAGGTCTTCAAGGGTACCCAATATGTAAAGAATCTCTGGTCGGTCTTTCTGTCACACCTACACACAGAGATAACCCAGTCATTATGGAGTAATAATGATATATTCGTAGGCAACCATGACACGGTGTGTCTTGTAATGAGTGAATGAGAGACTTCCTTAACAGGAAACTTGGCTTCTTCTTCTTCTTTTTTAATCTGAGAGGGCCTTCATATCTATCATTTGATGACATTTGAATTTCTGAACAGAACTGTGTAACAAATAAATTTTGTCTTATAATTCCAAGATACAGTAATGTACCTCCGAGAAACACAACTTTCTGTAGGATTTGAGACTGGTACTATCTCCAATGGCTGCTTCCTTAAAAGTACAGTAACTTTTAACCTGCACTTTCTTAAGTGAGAAGGGCCTTTAAAGGCTTTTGGGGAAAAAATAAGGATAATAGCACGTCATGAACCAAACAACAAAGGCGAGATTTTTGGAGGCTATTTAGCTCTCCTAGTTTATAAATCACTTTTAACTGAGAGAAGGGAACTTAGAACAGAAATTATTCTAATATTAAGTTCATTTAAGTTCATACTAAGTTCATATTAAGTTTCAAATGCATATAATAGAGTGAAAATTCCACAGGGACCTCAAATTCAACCTGTCCAAAACGAAATTCATCATAACTCTTCTCACAGTGAATGATTTCCCCACCACCTTTCATCCATACCATAAACTTGGGTCTTATCTTCTGTCTCCTTCTGTATATCCCTAGGTTGAATAAGTGAATGAGTCGGAGCAGGTTCTCTGTCGCTCCAGTGGCCCTGTTAATGCTGTTCCTTCTATGCCTTTTTCCTCTAACTTAGTTTAACTGGAAGTCACAGTCTTAAGTCTCAGCCTTAGGTATCATCTCCTCTCAGAAGCCTTAATCACAATCTCCAACATTCACTGTCCTTCTCTGCTCCAATAGTACCTATTATTGTTACACAATTTGTTAACTACCTTTTTTTACCTGTCCGGTTTTTCCCACTACAGGGTGAACTTGAAAGCACTGCATGTGTCATTCACTAACTCAGACATTTTGGAGCAGCTACTATGGACCACAAACTATTCTAGGCATTGAAGATTCAGCAGTGAACTAAATTAGGTGAAGATCTCTGTCCACAAAATGTTTATGTTTTAGTGAGGAAGAGATAAAAAAAAACCCAAATAAGTAAAATGTAGGCTATGACAAATGGTGATAACCCCTATCAGAAGAAAATAAAGCTAGGAAGGGGAATAGTGAGTGTCTGTATATGGAGGAGGGTGGTATTTGAAATTTAAAATAAGGTTCTCTCAGTGACTGCCTCAGTGAAAATGGGGCTTTTGAACAAATGGGAAGAGATGAGGAAGTGAGCCATGCATATATCTGGATGATGTGTGTTCCAGATTAGCGGTTACAGTAAGTGCAAAAGTCCTGAGGTGGAAGCATAGCTGGTATGCTCAGGGAACAGCAAGGAGGCTAGTGTGGCTGGAACACAGGAAGCAAGAATAGGAGAAGATAGGAAAAGGGACAGAAATAATGCATGTATAATGGCCTGCTAGGCCTAAAAGACTGGTTTTTACCCTGAGTAGCTCAGGAAGCTACTGGAGGATCTAGGGCAGTGGAGCAACACAATCAGACCTCTGTCTTAAAAAGATCACTCTGACTGATATCTTGAGAACAGATGGTAGGGGGACAATAATGAAAGCAGATTGTGTAGAACATTAATGCAATGATTCAGGTGAGCGGAGAAGCTGGCTTGGACCACAGCAATAGTGGTGGAGGGTAGTGAGACAGGAACTGTTGATGGGATGGATACAGGGTAAAAGAGAAAGAGAGGAGTCAAGATCAGATCCAGGATTTGCGGCTAAAGCACATGGACTGGGATGGGAAAGACTAGGGAAGACTAATTTGGGAGAGCGTTTCGGAATTTGGTTTGTGACACATTAGTGTGAAATGTTTAATGATGATGATGATACTGACACATCCATATGGCAGGCTATTCTGTACACTTTGCTTATATTTACTCATTTAATCGTCACAACAATCAGGTGAAGATGGAATTAGTATTATCCTTTTTCTATAAGTGGGGAAGCTGAGGTACAGAATAGTTAAGAACCTCTCCCAATGTCACAAAGCTAATAAGTGGCTGAGCCAGGATTAAATACAATTAATCCAGATCCCCAGTCTGTGTCCTTGACCCCTATGCTATACTGCTTCTAAGATGGAAGTACCACTATGGAGTTTAGGGCAGATGTCTGGAGACAGAACTTTCAAAATCATCAGCATAGAGATGGTATTTAAATCCATGACACTGGATGAGATCATCAAGGGAGAAGTGTAGGTAGACAACAGTCCACAGACTAAGAAGTAGGCATCAACACAAGGGAAAATCAAGAGAATATGACACCTGAACTCCAAATGAATAGACTGTTTCGAGGAGCGGGAGGGATTTGGCTGCTACATCAAATGCTGCTGATAGGTTGAGTAAATAAAGTCTGATTAAACGAGTTTAATAGGGGAAAGGAGAGCAGAAACTGAAGGCACCAAGAAGAAACCTTTTTTTAGAAAGATGGTTTGTTTTAATGCTAATGAATGATCCACTAGAGAAAGAAAAACTGATTATGGAGGAGGGGGGTAGCATTACTAGAATGACTAAGAGCTAGTATAAGAATCTTGCGGAGGAGTTGGCCTCAGCTAGGAGCACAGACAGTTCATCCCTTGAACTGGAGGGAAAACAGAGTATATATGCACAGATTCACGTAGGTAAGTAGATGTGGTGTCATGTTTGAGAGTTCTCTTCTGGTTGATTCTATTTTTTCAGTGAAGTAGGAAGCAAGGTCATCAACTGAAAGAAGAGTAAGAAATTCTGGAGGTTTAAGGAAAAGGAAGGAGGAGTCAAACAGTCATCTGAAAATGAGAGTAAACTGGACTTAAAAAATGGAGATTGTCTCGCTCATCTTTGATCTGGATAGCCTAGCACAGTCCCTAGTATGTTTTAGACACTGTGACTTGAGGCTTGAGAACCACTAAGTCTTCATGAATACAAATAAAAAAGGTAACTCCAAAGGTTAATGAATTTTTTTTAAATCTAGAAAAGATCAGTGGCCAGGGCATTTGACATATTAGCTGATCATGTCACAGGAAATACTGAAACCAAGGATCAATGGAAATCTTCTGAGTACTCTTGGGATTGTCTTTTTTCTTCTTCAGAAATTTGTTATATTGCACTTCAAAAGGATAAATAAACCAAATCCTAAAAGATGCAACGAATAAAATACAAAAGAAGGTAAAATTTATAGAAGGGCATGAGAATTTAAAAAACAGAAAGGAAGAAAAGGAAAGAGGCAGCAAGTGATATTCCCTCACATGTAAAGGAAAGGATCCAGAGTGAAGATAAGCACTGAGTACAATTTGCCATTGAGGAGAAAATTTAGGAAATCTAATTAGAATGTAGATGTGAGTACACTGACTTAACAGTGGTCATAAATACCATGAAATGTTTTACTCTTGATACTTAGTTGAAAACAATATAACCCTGCATTACTTTTCAACTATGTATTCTCTAAAACATAACCATTTCTAATGATGCCATTTAACAACTGTAACAGCATCAAAACTTGAAAAATTATATCTGGCAGTACATTAACAGTATCTGTTAAAACAAATATTATAATATTTTTGGTGCTTTTTATACAGTTAGAAGTGGTTAACACACACACACACACACACCCCACCACAATCAAATAATAGCCCAGGGAGGAGTTCACAAACTCAAACGCCTACAGGGTTAAAAGCGGCAACAAAATGAGTGAAGCAGGCTGAGTGTAGGGACCATAGGGAGTTGCAGGGATGTGGCAAACAAGCAACCAAAGGGCACAACTGGTACTCAGCTCAAGCCACTGTTGCTACATACAAAGCATGCCGTTTTGCCAGATCTTCCATTCTTAAGATAGATGTAATAGTTTGGGTTTTTTTTGCGGTACGTGGGCCTCTCACTGCTGTGGCCTCTCCCGTCGCAAAGCACAGGCTCCGGACGCGCAGGCTCAGCGCCATGGCTCACGGGCCCAGCCGCTCCGCGGCACGTGGGATCCTCCCAGACTGGGGCACGAACCCGCGCCCCCTGCATCGGCAGGCGGACTCTCAACCACTGCGCCACCAGGGAAGCCCAGATGTAATAGTTTTGATGTAAAAATTTTCAATGTTTGAAATATTAGCAACTAATCCATATTTATGAACTGTGCGCAGGCCATACAATGCATGTTTGTGGGAAGCATTCAGGCCCTTGAGATGTCTAGTGTCCCCTGCATTTGACACTTCTCCATTCACTATAATTAAAGCCTATCCGAGGAAAGCAGAGGCCAACACTTCTGAATGACAGAACAACACAGGGTAGGTGAAAGAACTCTGCACTAAGTTTCAGAAAACTTTGGTTTCAGGGTAGGCACTGCCATTTACTACTAGCTGGGTGACCTCCTTGAGCTTGTTTATTTATTTGTAAAATGTAGTTTCATGAACTATCACGTCTAATTCACTGAGCTGTTGTGAGTAACAAGTTAGAAAGTAGGTCAAAACACATCACAAACTATAAAGTTCTATATAAATACAAGTAGATGGCTAAGAGATAGTAGAGAATATATACTGGTCTCTGTCCCTGGTTCCTGGCACAGACCTCCTGAAATCCTTGTAATTTCCTAAGTGATAAGAGCACAACAAGCATCTCTTGTCCTGATATTTGGTCTCTGACCCCATCCCTGACACAGGGCTCCTAAAACCCTTGTAAATTCCTAAGTGAAGGGCATCTTTTGTTTAATGAGACAACCCTGGGTGGGCTCCTGGATGAGGGCTTGTTGCCAGAACGACCAAGCCATGATGAGAAGCTTAGGATTTTCAGCCTTAACCCCTATCCTCTAGAGCGGGAAGAGGAGCTGGAATTGGAATAACCTATCAAGCCTATGTGAGGAAGCTACCACAAAATCCCAATAGTACAAGGTTCAGAGAACTTCCAGGTTGGCAAACACATCCACATGGAGAAGGTGACACACTCCAATTTTACAGGGACAGAAGCTCCTGCCCTTGGGACACTCCCAGACTTCGCCCTATGTATCTCTTCATCTGGCTCTTCGCCTGTATCCTTTATCATATCCTTTAATAAACTGGTAAACATAAGTGTTTCCTTGATTTCTGTGAGCTGTTCTAGCAAATTAATCAAACCTGAGGAGGAGGTCATGGGAACCTCCAATTTGTAGCCAAATTAGACAGAAGTTATTATGGGTAACCTGGGGACCTACAATTGCAACTGGCATCTGAAGTGGGTGGGAGCAGTCCTGTGAGACTGAGTCTTTAAATCTATGGGATCTGACACTATCTCCAAATAGACAGTGTTAGAATTGAGTTAAATTGTAGGACACCTAGCTGGTGTCACAGAGAATTGTTTGGTTAGGGAAAAAATCTCTACACATTTGGTGACTAGAAGTGTTTTGTGTCAGTAGTCAAGGACACACCCAGGAGAAAGACTCACAGGAGGTAGACTGAACTGAATTTTTCTAATACAATGGCTTTAAAAAGAGACCTAATAGGGTGGCCTGAAAACATTTTATATCTCTGTGTTCAGTCAGTTCCTCATAAAATGGTAATATAGATTACTTAGCTCATGAGTTTCCTCAAATACATTAAAATTTTAATATCCTTTTCAAACATTAAGTGTCACGTAATTGCTTGGTAATAAAATATTTGCCGAGTATGGCCAAATACACTAGAAGCTGTATGTAATACTTCCTAAAAAGCTGAGTACATTCTTGACTTTCCTAAAAAAATGATCAATTTAATGTAGCTAAGTTTAGAAAAAGGTATTTCAGAGCCTCAGGGTTTTTTTTTCCTTCTAAGATGTGTGTAATCTTACAATGGGTTAATAATACAGCCCTGTAACACACCCAGGTTTATCTGTTCCTCACTGCTAAAGCTTCTGAAGGTACTGCTCCCATTTGCTGGAGGAACAGGGAGGTCAGGCCCCTGACAGGAATAGAACAGGGTGGTCAGGTCCAGGATGCAACTTAGGGAAAAGCAGCAGCAGTTCTCCTGGCCATGATTTACAAATTCAGAATCAGGGCTAATAATTCTCCCATCTACCTACTTTTCTCCAAATGTGTTTGATGGAAACACTCGATAACTGTTGTTCTCTTTATCTTGGACCATTAAACCATACATGATAAGAAGGCTAAGAAAGTATCAAAATTTATGAGGAACTCTACTAGATAAAAACTCCCTATGAGATTCTTCATTTTTAGCTTTCATCAAAACACAACTGACCTAGCAAACTCAACAAACCAAATCTTTTTCACCAGACTACTTCTTGTAGATTAGTGTGAATGTGAGTTGAATGATGCCAACTTGAAAGGTTTAAAAGGCTCCAAATTAAAGAAAAGTTTTTCACTTAAAATTAAGCACATTTCTGGAAAGTTATAGGTGATGGTTTTTTCTCCCTTGATTTTCAAAACTCTTTGAATGACTTACTGTAATTTAAAAAAATTGTACATAAGAATAAAATTGCCTGGCCATAAAAAGAATTCTCACAATAACATAAGAATTCTGTATTGTATCTCTGTGAGATGAGAGTTGTTCATTAAACTTATTGCAGTAATCATTTCATGATATATGAAGTCAAATCATTATGCGGTACACCTTAAACTTATACAGTGCTGTATGCCAATTATATCTCAATAAAACTGGAAGAAAAAAAATTCTGAGGTTCATGTTTGTTCACATTATGGGATCAATTAGAATCTTTTAAGAAAATCTCACTAGTATGGTTTAAACATCTCTAAATAAATAAAATGTTAGTCTGAACCACTGAAAAAGATTCTTTAAAACATTAACTAGTAACAAAGTAAACTGACAAGAGACAAAAATCCAAAATTAAATTACTACCTTTAGGGACTTCCCTGGTGGTCCAGTGGGTAAGACTCAGCGTTCCCAGTGCAGGGGGCCCGGGTACATTCCCTTGTCGGGGAACTAGATCACGCAGGCATGCCGCAACTAAGAAGTCTGCATGCCAAAACTAAAGATCCCGCATGCCGCAACTAAGACCCAGCATAGCCAAAACGAATAAATAAATTAAAAAAAAAAGTACTACCTTTAAAGAAGAAAGAAAGTAAAAATGAGTTTCCAGGAAGCTCTTAACTAGCATCTTTTAAGGTTAAATCTTTTAAACTTTGCTTGTAAATAATCTGAAAACTGAGTGATTGTATAGCATAGTGATTAAGAATGTAGACTCTGGAATCAGATTATCTGGGTTCAAATCCTAGATTCTACCACTTATTGTATCTGTGGATTCAGGCAGGTCCCTTAACCTCTGTAAACTTTAGTTTTCTCACTGTAAAATGGGAAAATAATAATTTCAGGGTTACTGTAAGGATTAAGTGAGATAATTCATAGTTTTCTTTCTCATACCATATGGATTTGCCATGTAGCAAAATGCAGTGAAAACAGCTAAGAAGCACAGTGTGACCCAGTTTGGTGACACTGTAGATGCACAATGACCCCATTATTTATAGCAATGAATATTGCCACCTTGGAGGTGATTCTCAAGTGAGAGCTATCTTTGTTCTTTAACATCATGTTATAACCTTTTAAAAAATATACTTTAACATGTTTTTTCTATAAACCAAACCAATATTTTCTCCTTTAGCTTTCTCTATCTAGCCTTCATGGACAAGAAAGACTTTTACTAAAGTAGATATACTAAAAACTGATCACTTAGAAGATAATTAAAATTGTATTTTAACTGGGGTGATGTGAAATTGCTTTGAGAAATTCTATTTAGGAAAGAATAAATGCTCCACCAAAAAAACCTGTTTAACAATTATAGTGTCTATTTATAATGATGCAAATGTCTATAGGATTTATTCTTTCTAGTTATAGATCCTACATTCTACGGACCTGTTAATTTGACTCAGGCTCAAAATATCTACTAAAAAATTTTATTGTGACATGTGTGGGTAAATTATATGACTTTTTATTTCAGATTGACAGAAGTTACTGAATTAAACCATTCAATCTAAAATCCTTCAAATTTGTTTACATTAATATAAAGGTGACCTAAACCAGAACATGTTAAAAAAAAAAAAAAAAGGGTTACAACTAAAATATTTAATTGAGAAGAAAGCGGCAACTAATAATTTTTTTTTTTTTTTTTGCAATACGCGGGCCTCTCACTGTTGTGGCCTCTCCCGTTGACGCGCAGGCTCAGCGGCCATGGCTCACGGGCCCAGCCACTCCGCAGCATGTGGGATTTTCCCGGAAGAGGGCACGAACCCATGTCTCCTGCATCAGCAGGCGGACTCTCAACCACTGCGCCACCAGGGAAGCCCTAAAATTTTTATAAAATTGTTCTTTAGGGACTTCCCTGGAGGTCCAGCAGTTAAGACTCCGAGCTTCCACTACAGGGGGCATGGGTTTGATCCCTGGTCAGGGAACTAAGATCTCACTCAGCCACTCCGCAGCATGTGGGATTTTCCCGGAAGAGGGCACGAACCCATGTCTCCTGCATCAGCAGGCGGACTCTCAACCACTGCGCCACCAGGGAAGCCCTAAAATTTTTATAAAATTGTTCTTTAGGGACTTCCCTGGAGGTCCAGCAGTTAAGACTCCGAGCTTCCACTACAGGGGGCATGGGTTTGATCCCTGGTCAGGGAACTAAGATCTCACGTGGCATATGGCAGGGTCAGGGAAAAAAAATCGTTCTTTAAAGTAACAAAACCACCCAGTGAAAAATGAACTGTGATGGGATTTTTATATTCACATAAACTTTTAGTAATGTACACTCAGTTATACAATGACAGTAGTTTTTTCTTATACTCTCTCAGTCTGACTTATTTTGTAACTTACTCAAAACTAGACAATGATAAGCTTAGACACAAAAGTGTTAGAAATGTATTTATCTGTAATACAGATAAATACATTCTGTACTGTCATCATATATATATATATACATATACACTTTTTTTTTTTTTTTTTGCGATACGCGGGCCTCTCACTGTTGTGGCCTCTCCCGTTGCGGAGCACAGGCTCCGGACGCGCAGGCTCAGCGGCCATGGCTCACAGGCCCAGTCGCTCCGCAGTATGCGAGATCCTCCCGGACCGGGGCACGAACCTGCGTCCCCCGCATCGGCAGGCGGACTCCAACCACTGCGCCACTAGGGAAGCCCTATATATATATATATTTTTTTTAATTTTTATTTATTTTATTTTTGGTTGTGTTGGATATTAGTTGCTGCACGCGGGCTTTCTATAGTTGTGTTGAGTGAGGGCTACTCTTCATTGCGGTGCGCAGGCTTCTCATTGCAGTGGCTTCTCTTGTTGCAGAGCACGGGCTTTAGGTGCATGGGCTTCAGTAGTTGTGGCACACGGGCTTAGTTGCTCCGCAGCATGTGGGACCTTCCTGGACCAGGGATCGAACCCATGTCTCCTGCATTGGCAGGTGGATTCTTAACCACTGTGCCACCAGGGAAGTCCCATCCTATATATTCTTAATTCTAAGGAAATTTGAACAAGCATTCTTTGAAAAGTATCTACATAAAGAACATTCCACATATGACAGACATTTGGTAGACTACTAATTAAGACAGTTTTTCTTAGGTTACCATCCCAGGTTAAAGAGTACAGGATCCTCAAAGATAAGTTTATGTACTTTCACTTACTTCGCCTGAAATTTAACTTGGATTGAAAAAAAGTAATAGCAATGAATGTAAAATTTGGGATACACTTAATTTTCACTTGAATTTAGTATTTCTTCCCACTTCTCTGTCAATATTGAACACTAAGTAAAACTTGTTAAAAAACTCAACAAATATGCTAATATGAACAATTTTGCAAGATCAAATTAAATTTATTTTAACACCTAGTCTTGAGGAAGCAATTCTTTTTTAACCTACTTGATTTATTTATTGGACTTTCCTAGGAATCATCAGATTTAGTATCAACAGACACACAGGTAATATCATAGATAGCTTTCCAATTCATTAATTTACATATTTAGTCAAATCAATTCCTGTATTACAAAGAAATCAAAGCTGTACTTCTTTTTCAAAAAATGTGTCAGTGCTATACTAGGGGTGTAACTCCTTATAAAGCAAGCATGAATGTGGCATCAGACTTACTTTTCCAAAGAAGCCTTTGAAGAACTTCCTTTCCTGGAGGAACAGGGGGACAGGTCGAGCGCTATTATTGTATGGGCTAAATGTCCCAAGGTTTCACAGCAATAAGCATATACAGAGGTTGGGTGAAGGACAAAGTAGGAGAAGGGGAAGGGAGTGAGAGTTTTAAAGAGTTATCCATAACAGGAGTGACCGGGAAAAAGGAAGGGTGCATGAAAATGCAGCGAAACATACTGTATGGCCTAATAATCCGCAGAAAGAGAAGAAATCAGAACCTGTATCCATGCAGAGCAACTAGTTACTTTAGCATTCTCTACTGACTTTTAAAACAGAGATTATTCAAATTTGGCAGCAGAGAAAAAGACTAGGACATACTGGTTTGTGAGATTTGCATTTAAATTTTCGTAATAGTGAGTGGTAAATTGATCTGTTCACATACATTTTTCAATTTAAAATCAGTGGTCAAATATGTGGAAGTCACCAATGAAAAAACCAGTCCACACTCAAATGATCACAAAGTAACACTAAAAAAATGCTACACTTAAATTATGAGTGTGAAGGGAGGGTCCTTGTCAGACTTTTTCTTGCTGAGTTCAAGATGCCACTTTGAGAATTCTTACTTATGCATTAGGACAGGTTTGTATGTATGTGTGTGCTGATCAATTCCATAGCAACTGTGGGGAAATAATAGATATGTTCTATTTCAAACACAGAATAAATCATCTATAAAGAACACATGGCCAATGCTTTCACTGGAGCTGAGAAAACTAATATATTTGAGAACCAAACCACATCTGTTAACCACAACTAAAATTTGAAGAATAGGGTTGTTTTCTTTTTAAATGCTACTGTTTTAGAAGAAAGAAATTTGTACTGACAGTTATAACTATACAATTCTAAAACTACATAGGTAAAAGAGACACAACTGTCTGTGGTCCCAGCACCAATTTTTAAGCATATACAAACCTTGAAAACTGCTCACCATTTAAAATCTGAAGAACTTATGCAAAGTAGATGAGTTCTAACTCACCCAAGCTAGCTTAACTTTAACATTTCCTAGTTTTGGTTGAACTATACTTTAAGCCTTCACCTTTTATAATCCATTATTAATAGTGAATAAATGTCTAGACAAAGACAACTCTACAGAAATTTGACTCATAAAACTCATTCAATACTCTCAAACACTGAATGGTTTGTTTTTTCTCTAGGTTTTGAAAATCACAAACAGCAACATATATTTCCATAAAATGTTTTGAAATAAGACTAAGTTTATTTCTGCTGCCAAGTTTGGTGACCCTAGTTTCGTTAGACTTTTAGGTAACCACCAGCTTTTAAAAGATGCAGCCCAAGTTAAAAGATTCACCATTCTTTAGGGATAGGAAGATGTGGGAAGGAGATTCGTTAATATTTAATTTAGCTCCCAGAAAAGCTCCTGTTAAACATGGAGTTTGCCTTCTATTTATAAAAGACCTCAGATGTTAATGAAAAAAGTTGACGTGCAAAATGCATCAAAAGACAGTTATTAGAGTAGAGAATAATATTAATTAAAAAAATTAAATTATGATTCTTTTACCTGCTAAAACAAGAACATACATTAAAACAAATTTATCAAACAGCAAATAAAAAATCAACATATTAGAAACTGGTAGTGTAATGAAACTAGTCTAAAACCAAGACAGAGAGGGAGAAACACAGAGACAATGGGAAGAAAAGACATTTTAAAAGGAAAGGCATCTTGCACCAGTATCAAGCAAGATAACCAAAGGTCCAATACACTTTTTACAAAATAGATTGATAAATGACAGTACTCCTCCCCCTGCAACTAACTCTGCATTAAGGCAATGAAAATGGGCAATAGTCATTTCTGTCATTTATCCTATACAATCTAAGTCCCTAAGTGGCTAACTGGTAAAATTACGCCACAAAGTAAATGAATGGCAAATAACTGTAACTAACTTTATGCATATAAAGTAAAAAAAATTTAAACATATTTATGCTCTGAGAAGCATATGTTGTTTAGTCACAATATCTTTTCATTTGAAAATATTAAGTATGCCGATAACTTCTAACTGAAGTTAAAGTAATCCTAAATTGTAAGGGACTACTTGGAAGGAAAAAAAAAAACTTGCAAATTATCCTGCTTCTTCAAGCCCGCACAAATTTAAAAAGCGCTAGAATGTTACATTTTTAGTTCAAAGATCATTTGAGTGATAGGTTTAAGATGTTTGTTTTCCTATTTAACTGGTACATCTGAGCTGCATAATTCTTTAAAGTTAAAAACTTTTTTGGCATTCAAACTTGTTCCAGACATGCTATTTCTTCTTTAATCTGTAGGTCTGTACATTTTTACATTTGCTTCCATTTATTTGAAACGATAAGAGGAATATTTATCATCTATGAAAATAAACAAACATCTCCAGACACATAGCTTTTGGCACAATATAAGCATCTGGCACAGTAGATTATACATGTTTGTTAGATGAATGTTCGGTAAAAGAAGGGAAAAAGGCATCTAGAAAATTCTGTATAGTAAAAATATGAAAAGACAAAAAATGAATTTTTGTGGACTAACATGATCTGAGATGAACAACATCTGAAGACTTCCAACTTTCTGCAGCCTTTTTCATACAGCATTAGAAAGGGTATTAATAGAAGGGGAAGTTCCAGTGAGTATAATAAATAGGAAATTGGCACTAGTCTCCCAAAAATTCAATCTTATTTTTAAAAATACTTGTTTGCCTGTGCAAAATTATTATACAACACTTGCTCCAAGTCTCCTGGGTAGGGTTAGTCTGAAGAATTTTTAAAAATTTCTTGAATCAAAAGTTCAGAAGTGGTCAATCTTCCTTCAAAGTTCAAAAGTTTAAGTATGTCCAGAAAAGCAATCCAAATATGCATAATTTCATTTTAGTTGTCAAAGACCACAGGGAAATAAGGATTTTTAAGAGATATGCAAAAGGGTTTCATAAACTTTAAACATTAAATATAACATTGTTATGATTATTACGAAATTCAATTTGACCCCCTATTGAGGACTGAATTGTTTCCTGTATATTTATTCCAGAAATATTTTTTGAGTGGCTACTATGTGCCAGACACTGTTCCAGGCATAGATATAATTTTTCAAACAGCAATTTGGTTCCGATTTCTGGTAAAAATAGAAACTTATTTTTTCGATAATTTTATTATTTAAATAAGTCCTGTATCTCAAATAACCACGCTTACAGTTTCCAATTTCCTTGGTTAAAACCAAAAGGTAAAATAAAAAAATTCACTCAACAATCAGTTTTAAAACTAGACGGCTTCCCTGGTGGCTCAGTGGTTAACAATCCGCCTGCCAATGCAGGGGACACAGGTTCGAGCCCTGGTACGGGAAGATCCCACATGCCACGGAGCAACTACGCCCGTGCGCCACAACTACTGAGCCTGTGCTCTAGAGCCCGCATGTCACAACTATGGAAGCCTATGCACCTAGAGCCCATGTTCTGCAACAAGAGAAGCCACTGCAACGAGAAGCCCACGCACCACAACGAAGAGTAGCCCCTGCTCGCCGCAACTAGAGAGGGCCCAGGCACAGCAATGAAGACCCAACGCAGCCATAAATAAATAAACAGATAGACAAATAGATAGATAAATAGAGGCAGGCACTCTGCCCTTACTAAAAATAAATAAATGAATAAAAATAAAACTAGACAGTGAATAGTGGCTATCTCTGGGACTGCAAGAGATTTTATGTACTGTTTTTGTTCATTTGTATTTTACAGAATGAACATATACTACCTATGTAATAAAGAGAGGTTTCTAATTAAAAGTAGGTTAAAGAAAACTAGACAGTGAAGAGGACTGACTGCTCATTAAACAACTAAATACCACTTCTTAATTATCTTCTGGGCAAACATAAACCATCCCTAGTTTTTCCTTATTTAGAGAGTAAACATGAAGCCATATGCTGAATTAAGACTTTCCAAAGGCTCATTCCACAGTGACCTTCCAAATGTTAAGTTTATGTAGGCTCTAAGATTTTAATAACTATTTAAGGTTTGTTTCAGGTCTATCTAGTCTATTCACTGGTTCATCTGTTGTTTTCAGTTATTAGCATTATGATGTTTAATGACTAGTAGGGCAAATCATTGCATTACTTTTTAAAATGTTCTTAGAAAATCTTATTCTATTACTGAACTTAGAATTATTTTGTTAAATAAGAGATTGAATTTAAATTTCCTGGAAAACTGCATTATCTGAGGCTGTATTTAACTGGGGACTATATTTACGTGGACACGGCAAGTCTATAAATTATTATATAAAGTCCCTTTAACATTAATGATGATTAAATGGAGAGCACAGATAGACTAAGAAGGGCTTCAAACATTTAAGAATTTAAATGACCAAAATCTGCAGTGAAGGGTATGTATGTGTGTCTATATATTGTTTTGTTTTTTAGTTTTTTGCATACCATAATCAGTTATTTTTCTCCTCCTCTCCTTTCTATAACAGATTCAGACATTTGTTCGAAAACATAATCCACTTCTCTGAGTTGGTTGCTTCCTTGACTTTGTATCTTTTATATTGGGGAACTGTATGTAAGAGGTCATATAGAATGTACCAAGAAGCAGAAAAGTTTTGATTAAGCAAATTGAGGGGGAAAAAAAGCACTCATTAGTAGCCAAATTTGTGGCAGCCCACCATACCAGCAAACCCAAAGCAACAAGTATTTAATGCTGTCCTGGGGCAAGGGCATGCAAAAGTAATGCTTAAAGCTTTCACAGCAAAGGGGGAAAAGGCCACACATTGGAGAGAAGGTTGTGAAGAGGGCTGTCAGAATTTAAGAAACATTCTTCAAACCTATCCAAAATATGAAGTTAACACTTTAATCTTAACATTTATGAACTCTGAACTCATTCTCTCCTTTTATTAAATACACAGGCATGTGCCTGGGATGTGTTCTATGGCATAATAGGCAAAACAGACATTATTTATTCTGGAAAAGGACTCTCCATTTCAAGTATGCTGAAGTTTGTGCAAAAGGCAGGGAAATACATTGTTTATGTTAGAGGAGTATAGAGAAGGAAACTGGGGAGTAGCAGTAATGATAATTAAGTCTCCCCAAAATGTAAACCTCACCTGCTGTCAACACAGATATCTCTATTTTATACTTTTTCCTGGAGAGCTGTTTCCTATAGAGTTAAAATCAGTAATTTATAACCCAGTTGTCACAGTTAGGTTAAAAGACTAACTGTAATAGTTTTATCCTGGTTTTAGAATATTATTCATCTATAAGAATTCATACCATTTGTTTAATATGGGTTCTGAATTAAAAGTATCTTTTACATAATGTCTGGCCTAAATTGAAGAAGTTGGTCATTGTAACTTACAACTTTGGATGGACAACGTGAAATGCTCTTTATTAATTAGCCCACATATTTTGCCTTAAGAGAAATACTGTTCTTACTGGATAGTGGGTCACTAAAATTTACTGAGCAAAATCTTCTGAGAAAATATTTACAGCATATAGATCAACACTGGCAACCATCAAATACATACAGCTTTCAATCTTTTTACAGCATCTTCACAGATGTGCATTCCTCTTGATTCATCAACTTCTACATGCCCAAGGTACTGTAGAAAGAAGAGAAAAGTTACAGCTATTGCTGTTTACTGAGTAGCTGCTATATGGCAGATATTACATGGTAGAAAATTGAATATTAAAATTCCTGCACTCAAGAAACTCACAGCCACTATAGAAGAGTTAAGGTAATGTTACTTTACTTACCCTCAGTGTCCTCATGTGACTGAGATTTAGAATAAAGGTCTCCAAGAGCTGTTATAGAGGAGTAGGCGAAAAAGTACATGATAAGCACTAAATGTTACCTGAATCTATTGGATCTGAGGCATAACAGCCTATGCTAGACACAGTTACTATATCTCTAAACATAAAAATAGTCCTAAAACAAAGTGTGTGTGTTTGTGTGTGTGTGTGTGTTGAAAAGGTACAAATAAAAAAACAGTTACTCAAGGGCTGAAGAGATCACATACTCCTTTTATGGGAAGCACATAAGAACAGGGCAGAAAACTAAAATTTTAAGAAGGTAGTGAGTGCATCTGAGCTTTAGAAGATGTGCAGAACTTGAAGAAGCTGTATTGGAAAGGTTGGGAACCTATTTTAGGCAGGTAGAATTTAACAAAAGCTATAGGTGTAGAACAGAGTAACTATATATCAGCAAATATTCCTGTCTGGCAAGAATATGAGGTATTTGCAGCTGGGGAATTTGAACACTGAAATGAGTCTGTACTTAATCCTAGAGGCAATGGAGAGCTAATAAAGCTTTTTTTGGTTTGTTTTTGCAAGGTAGTAATATTATTCAAATTGTACCTTAGTATGGGAATAGTCTTGGGTTAGAAAGCACAAAGGATGATGGCAATATCACAAGTGCTCTCTTTTAAAAGGAAATTTAGAGTCTGGTTCTGGGTAAGATGGAGTAGACATACATTACCCTGTCCCACCCTCCGAATGAAACCATAAAACCAGAACAGAATACATGGAAGCACCTATTTGAGTTCTCTGTAAAGAGTATAAGATGAATCAGAGAAGAATACCAGAATTCAAGGTATTTCTGAACTGGCAGGGAGTTTACCTTCCCTGCCCCTCCTCCCCTTTGGTACCTCCAGCCTGAACTTTACACAGCCAGATATCCAAGTGAGTGCTATGGCACAGACAGAACTCTGGGAAAAGCACTCTAGCTCTGGCCCAAGGACCAGGTAAGGTAACTCCTTATCCTCAGAGAGTATAGGAATCCCCCTCCCTTTTATTTATCTTTTTTTGAACTTTCACACCCCAGTCCCCAGGAAATTCCGTGGTGGTGTCGGTGGTAGCAGCAAGGGAAACCTGCAAGAGCCACACACCTCTGAGAAAAGGCGGCTGTCCTCCATTTAAAGAGACTGTGATTCCAGGAAGGTGGGCCAACACCTCCACCCCCCTTTCTGCTTCCCCCGCCCCGTATCTCCCACCATTTGGCCCTGGATGAAGATGAAACAGTAGTAATTCATGGGCACAATAACCAGTGCCCTACGAAACACAGGCATGGAGAGTTTAAGTAACTTGCCCAAAACCATTCAGCTAGTGAATGCTCAAACCCAAGCAGCCTGACCCAGGACAGTCCTATAATGCTCATATACTGAATTTTTCATTTTTACCCCTATCTTTCCAATACTGAATAAATGCATAAAACCAACATATTAAAATCAATTTAGGAAACTGTTGGACTTTAGGTAGCAAAATACCTAAGGTATCGATCATAAAGATCATATAGACTAAGGACATTAAAGAATTGTAACAGCTATAATTTTGAATAAACATTATACAAAGCAGCAAGAATGCTCAGTTTTAAGTGAATCAAATAATATATATATTCAGTTATATATAATATATTATATATATTCCTTTTCAGATTCTTTTCCATTACAGGTTATTACAAGATATTGAATAGCTCCCTGTGCTACACAGTAGGTCCTTGTTGGTTATCTACTTTATACATAGTAGTGTGCATCTGTTAATTCCAAACTCCTAATTTATCCCTCCCTTCCCCTTTACCATCTGGTAACTGTAAGTACATTTTCTATGTCTGTGAGTCTGTTTTGTGAATAAGTTCATTTGTATCGTTTTTTTAGATTCCACATATAAGTGATATCATATAATATTCGTCTTTCCCTGTCTGACTTCTTCACTTAGTATGAAAATCTCTGGGTCCATCCATGTTGCTGCAAATGGCATTATTTCATTCTTTCTTATGGCTCAGTAATATTCCATTGTATGTATGTATCACATCACCATATCCATTCATCTGTCGATGGATACTTAGGTTGCTTCCATGTCTTGGCTATTGTAAATAGTGCTGCTATGAACACTGGGGTGCATGTGTCTTTTTGGTTTTTTTTTTTTTTTTTTTTGGCCACGCCATGCAGCATATGGGATCTTAGTTCCCCAACCAGGGACAGAACTTGTGCCCCTGCAGTGGAAGCACGGAGTGGTTAATCACTGGACTACCAGGGAAGTCCCTGCACGTATCTTTTTGAATTACAGTTTTCTCCAGATATATGCCCAGGAGTGGGATTGCTAGATCATATGGTAACTGTATTTTTAGTTTTTTAAGGAACGTCCATACTGTTCTCCATAGTGGCTGTACCAATTTATGTTAACACCAACAGTGCAGGAGGGTTCCCTTTTCTCCACACCCTCGCCAGCATTTATTATTTGTAGACTTTTTGATGATGGCCATTCTGACTGGTGTGAGGTGATACCTCATGGTAGTTTTGATCTGCATTTCTCTAATAATCAGCAATGTTGAGCATCTTTTCATGTGCCTGTTGGCTATCTGTAGGTCTTCTTTGGAGTAATGTCTATTTAGGTCTTCTGCTCATCTTTTGATTGGGTTGTTTGTTTTCTGATATTATTGTGTATGAACTGTTTGTATATTTTGGAAATTAAGCCCTTGTTGATCACATCGTTTGCAAATATTTTCTCCCAGCCCATAGGTTGTCTTTTCATTTTGTCTATGGTTTCCTTTGCTGTGCAAAAGCTTCTAAGTTTAAGTCCCATTTGTTTACTTTTGCTTTTATTTCTTTTGCCTTGGGAGACTGATCTAAGAGAATATTGCTACGATTTATGTCAGAGGATGTTTTGCCTATGTTCTCTTCTAGGAGTTTTATGGTGTCATGTCTTGTATGTAAGTCTTTAAGCCATTTTGGGTTTATTTTTGCATATGGTGTGAGGGAATGTTCTAATTTCATTGACTTACACGCAGCTGTCCAGCTTTCCCAACACCACTTGCTGAAGAGACTAACTTTTCTCCAATGTGTATTCTTGCCTCCTTTGTCGAAGATTAATTGACCATAGGTGTGTGCGTTTATTTCTGGGCTCTCTATTCTGTTCCACTGATCCATATGTCTGATTTCATGCCAATACCACATTATTTTGATTACTGTAGCTTTGTAGCATTGTCTGAAGTTGGGGGGGTGGGGTTGTGCCTCCAGCTTTGTTCTTTTTCCTCAGGATTGCTTTGGCAATTCCGGGTCTTTTGTGGTTCCATATAAATTTTAGGAGTATGTATTCCAGTTCTGTGAAAAAGTCATGGGTAATTTGATAGGGATCACATTAAATCTGTAGATTGCTTTGGGTAGTATGGCCATTTTAACAATATTAATTCTTTCAATCCAAGAGCATGGGATATCTTTCCATTTCTTTGAATTGTCTTCTATTTCCTTCATCTATGTTTTATAGTTCTCAGCATATAAATTTTTCATCTCCTTGGTCATGTTTATTTCCAGGTATTTTCTTTTTTGATGCAATTTTAAACGAGATTTTTTTTTAAACTTTCACTTTCTGATATTTCGTTGTTAGTGTAAAGAAATGGAAAAGATTTCTGTATGTTAATCTTGCATTCTGCTACCTTGCTGAACTCATTTATCAGTTCTAATAGTTTCTATGTGGAGTCTTTAGGGTTTTGTATATAAAGTACCATGTCATCTGCATATAATGACAATTTTACCTCATCCCTCCTAATTTGGCTACCTTCTGTTCCTTTTTCTTGTCTAGATTAGAAAAAATTTAATTCAAAATTATAGGCTGTCAGAAATGTCAAGTGTTTGGTGACTCTGTGAACTCGTTCTAGATGTTGAGATTGAGCTCACACCCAGAAATAATAGAATACTTTGTCACTGAAGACTGCTTTTCATCATTCAGTCAGATGCTACAGTGATATACTACATATTACACTCAAATCCTGGAAAGTTGTATTTTTCAGCTTGGAGACAGTGATGAATGGCCATTTAAATAATTCTTTGAATTCGGCTCTAGAAAATATTCCTTCATGTTCTGTTGATATTTGGCCTTCTTCAAAGCCTAATAATATATTCTTAATTTCTTGGTCCAATAAGTAAAGAAAATCAAGTACTGGGAAAGAGTAAAATCTCAGCAATTGAGCTCTCAGCATTGCTGTTCTAACATTTTAAGAAATTCTGACATCTCATTCTGGGTACCTTGCCACATATACTATCAATTTTTAAAAATTTGTTATTTTGTTTTTTAATTTATTCTCTATCCTTGATCACTGACTCAATGCCAAATATGTATTTTTAAAAATTACATTATCCTGAATTTTCTATTTTGCTCTACCAATATTTCTTTCTATTTTGGCACAAGCTGCTATTTTGATCATTATGTTAACAACTGCTTTGGCATAATCACTTTCGCTAATTTTTATCCCACAGAATTTTCCTGGTTATTTCCCATGTTTATTCTTTGGGATCAACTTTGTAGTAATTTTGTTCAGTTGTTGACAAATAAAACCTTTGGGATTTTAATTAAGATTGCCTTAAATTCACTGGTTAATTTGAGAAAAACTGACATAAAATTGACCCATTCCATCTAATACTATTTATTCAAGTCTTTTATGTCTCTGAAGTTTTAAGGTAGGCTTCAAATACACATTTTCCAGATTAATAAGTATTTAATAATTTTTGTTGCTACTGTGAACTGGCTTTACACTCATTATTTATGTATATATTTGTGTATATATATTCTTTTAAAAGACTTTAGTTTATAGAGCAGTTTTAGGTTCACAGGAAAACTGAGCAGAAAAGTACAGAGTTCCCATATACCCTCTGCACTGCCCCCCCAGCTTCCCCCACTATCACATTCCACACCAGAGTGATACATTTGTTACAATCAACAAACCTATAGTTTATCCACAGTCTATATTAGGTTTTACTTTTGGTGCTGTAAATTCTATGGATTTTAACAAATGTATAATGACATGTATTCACCACTGTAGTATCATACAGAATAGTTTCACTGCCCTAAAAATCCTCTGTGTTCCTCCTATTCATCTCTTCTTCTCCCCTAAACGCTGGCAAGCACTGGTCTTCTTACTGTCTCCATAGTTTGGCCTTCTCCAGAACTGTCATGGAGCTGGAATCATACAGTATGTAGCCTTTCCAGACTGGCTTCCTTCACTAGTAATATGCATTTAAGGTTCCCCATGTCTTTTCATATATTCCATTGTCTGAACATATCACAGTTTATTTATCCATTCACCTGCTGACAGACATCTTTGTTGCTTCCAAGTTTGGCAATTATGAATAAAGTGGCTATAAACATCCGTGTGCAGGTTTTTGTGTGGACATAAGTTTTCAACTCATTTGGTTTGAGTGTGATTGCTGGGTCATATGGTAACTGTACATTTAGTTTTATGAGAAAACTTCTCCTAAAGTCTTCTAAAGTGGCTGTCCCATTTGCATTCCCACCAGCAATGAATTACAGTTCCTGTTGCTCCACGTTTTAACCAGCATTTGATGTTGTCAGTGTTCTGGATTTTGACCATTCTTGATAGGTGTGTAAAATCATTATATTTTTATTTGTATATAATTTGTCTTTCCCTCTCTGGTTGCTTTCAAGATTTTCTTAGTCTCTGATATCTACAGTTTCATTCACGTGTCTAGGAAACAGACTTTTTTTTTTAGATTGAGATATAATTCACGTACCATACAATTCACTCAACGTGCACCACTGAGTCATCAATTAATTTTTTTTAATTGTGGTGAAATACATATAACATAAAATTTGCCCCAAAAAGTTGCCATTTAAACTATTAAGTGTATAGTTCCGTGGTATTTATTATATTCACGATATTGTACAACCATTACCACTACCTATTTCCTGAACTTTTTCATCACTCCAAACACAAACGCTGAAAACATTAAGCAATGACTCCCAAGTTCTCCCTTCCTTCAGCTCCTGGTAATCTCTAATCAACTTCCTGTCTCTATGAAATTGCCTATTTTAGATGTCATATAAGTGGAATCACAATATTTGTCATTTCATGTACAGCTTATTTCACTTAGCATAACGTTTTCAAGGTTCATCCATGTTGTAGCACATATTAAAACTTCATTCCTTTTAATGGTGGAATAATATTCCATTCTATGTATATACCACATTTTGTTCATTCATTCACCTATTGACAAAACACCTGGGTTGTTTCCACCTTTTGGTTATTATGAATAATGCTGCAATGAATGCTGACATATAAGTATCTGTTTGAATCCCTGCTTTCAATTCTTTGGGCATATGCCTAGGAGTAGAATTACTGGGTAATTATATGTTTAGCTTTGTGAGGAACTGTCCGTTTTCCATAGTGTTGCACTATTTTACATTCCCATCAAAATGTATGAGCGCTTCAATTTTTCTATATGCTCATCAGCACTTTATTTTCCTTTAAAAAAAAAACTATACCAACCTAATACGTGTGAAGCATATCTCGTGATTTTGATTTGCATGCCCCTAATGACTAATAATATTCAGCATCTATATTTTCATATGCTAATTGGCCATTTGTATACCTTCTTTAGAGAAATGCCTAGTCACATCCTTTGCCCATTTTAAAAATTGGGTTTTACTCTTTAGATATATGATCTCCAAATATTTTCTGCTATTCTTTGGGTTGCCTTTTCACTTTCTTTCTTCAAAAGAAAACGTCCTTTGATGCATAAAATTTTTCAATTTTGATGAAGTTCAGTTTATCTATCTTGGGCTTCCCTGGTGGGTCAGTGGTTAAGAATCCACCTGCCAATGCAGGGGACACAGGTTCGAGCCCTGGTCCAGGAAGATCCCACATGCCACAGAGCAACTAAGCCCATGTGTCACAACTACTGAGCCTGCGCTCTAGAGCCCGCGAGCCACAACTACTGAAGCCCGTGCACCACAACTACTGAAGCCTGTGCACCCTAAAGCTTGTGCTCCACAACAAGAGAAGCCACTGCAATGAGAAGCCCACGCACCACAATGAAGAGTAGCCTCGCTTGCCGCAACTATAGAAAGCCCACGCACAGCAACAAAGACCCAAAGCAGCCAAAAATAAACAAACAACAAAAAAAATTTATCTCTCTTTTCTTTTGCTGCTCATGCTAAGGACTCCACTGCCAGATCCAAAGTCATGAAGATTTACCCCTATGTTTTCTTCTAAGAGTTTTATGGTTTTTACTCTTATATTTAGGTCACTGATTCACTGAGTTAATTTTTTACATAGCCTGAGGCAGAAATCCAACTTCACTCTTTTTCATATGGAAATCCAGATGTCCCAGAACCACTGGGTGACAAGACAATTTTTTCTCCATTGAATGAACTTTGCACACTTGTCAAAAATCACTTGGATGTAGATGTATTAGACTAATTTTTATTTATCCCATTTGCTTCTTCAATCTGAGGATTCAAACACTGCTCTGAATGAATTCATCCTCCTCTCTCTTCCTGGAGCTTCCATTAGGTCTGCTAGTGTCATTGGACTTTTAAATTTGTTCATCCATGTTTCTTAACCTCTTTTTCATGTTTTCTCTTTATCACCTTGTGCTGCATTCTGGGTAACTTCATCGAATTTATTTTCCAGTTTACCAACTGCCTTTTCAGCCAGCTCTAATTCACTACTTAATCTATTTACTAAGTTCAATTTCAGGAACAGTATTTTTCATTTTTAGAAGGTAAGATTTGATTCTTTGTCAAATCTGCCCATTCCTTTTTTCACTGTTTTATTTTTTTTCCTATGGTATGAATTCATTTTTTGGTTTCTAATAATTTTATATATACACATTTTATAGTCTCCTCTATAGCCTATTATTTCAAGTTCTTAGAGTGTTAATCCTCTTGTTGATCTTTATTGTATAATCCTTTACTGTATCTGCTGATCATTTCCACATATGATTTAAAACTTTAAAAAAACTGTAAGCTCACCTCTAGTGAAGCTCAATTTTTGTAGGGAAATTTCATGCATTCTACATTGTGGAGTAGTTTTACATTTGCTTCTAAAAGGTACCGCAGATGTTTACTGCCTAAGACCTACTGTATATTAATTTGAAGATTCTTACATCATGCAGGTTTTAGCACATCAAGTCCAAATCCATGGTTTCAATTTTTCCTGGCAGATTCCTTTCCTCACCCAAGTTCTGGGTAGAGGGATGTTTCCTTTTTTGTTTTTGTTGTGTTTTTTTTGGCTTTTCCTTCTAGTTCTCTATTTCACTGCTTGTAAAGCCCACTGAAGGTTCTGTTCCATGCTGGGTTCTCAGTTCTAATTCTCTGCTTTTTATGAGTCCAGGACCTTCAGAATGGATGTTAAAACCAAAGGCTCTAGCTCACAAACCGTTTCCCTCTTAGGCTGCTAGTGTGATTTCTGCCTTGCTCTCAAATTCCCTCTTAATTTCTGGTAACTGGAGATCTGTCTTTATCGAAAGCTCAGCTATGGTTTAAGAGAAAAGTTTGTTTGAAAATACAGTCAGCATTTCTAGATATTTGTATTGGGAGTATTACTATGTTAGCTTAATCCACATTCTGCCAGGATCTAAGACCTATAATATTTCCCAACTAAACTAACTGGTTTTTCTATCCACTGATTTCAGTCTATCTTAAAAGCAGCCAAAATACTAGAATTTCCTATCATTTTCAACAGTTTTTTGGGTTGATTCTCTTGGGTTTTTCAGATAGACATCATCTGCAGAAAAAGAAAATACAGAAAATATCTGGATTTCCCACATTTACAACTTTTGTTTATTTTCTTATCCAGAGGTACTTACTACCATTTCTCAATCACTGTCGAATAATAATGATGTTTAAGAACAACCTGACTTTCCTCCTGAATTCATTGTACATGTTTCACCATTATGCATGACTCTGGGATAGTTTTTCAGTCATTGAAAGAAAGTATTATGCTATTCTGATTTTGATAAGATTTATCAGGATGGAAAAATAATATTTTTAATGTTTCCATTTTACTGATATAATCCACATAACATAAAATTAACCATTTTAAAGTGAATAATTCAGTGGCATTTAGTATATTCACAAAGTTGTACAATCTCCACCTTTATCTAGTTCCAAAACATTTTTTATTTATTATTAGACAATAATTGCTTTACAATGTTGTGTTAGTTTCTGCTGCAGAGCGAAGTGAATCAGCCATATGCATACACACATTCCCTCCCTCTTGGACCTCCCTCCCTCCACATCCCACCCAACTAGGCCATCACAGAGCACCGAGCTGAGCTCCCTGTGCTATACAGCAGGTTCCCACCAGCTATCTATTTTACACATGGTAGTGTATTTATGTCAAACCTAATCTCTCAATTCATCCCGCCCCTCCTTGTCCCACTGTGTCCACATGTCCGTTCTCTATGTCTGCCTTTCTATTCCTGCCCTGAAAATAGGTTCATCTGTACCATTTTTCTGGATTCCACACATATGTGTTAACATACGATATTCGTTTTTCTCCTTCTGACTTACTTCACTCTGTATGACAGGCTCTAGGTCCATCCACATCTCTACAAATGACTCAATTTCATTTCTTTTTATGGCTGAGTAATATTCCATTATATATATGGACCACATCTTCTTTATCCATTTATCTGTCAATGGACATTTAGGTCGTTTCCATGTCCTGGCTATTGTAAACAGTGCTGCAATGAACATTGGGGTGCATGTGTCTTTTTGAATTATGATTTTCTTAGGGTATAGGCCCAGTAGTGGGACTGCTGGGTCGTATGGTAGTCCTATTTTTAGTTTTTTAAGGAACCTCCATACTGTTCTCCATAGTGGCTGTATCAATTTACATTCCCACCAACACTGCAAGAGGGTTCCCTTTTCTCCACACCCTCTCCAGCATTTATTGTTTGCAGATTTTCTGATGATGCTCATTCTGACCAGTGATACCTCATGGTAGTTTTTTTTTTTGCGGTACGTGGGCCTCTCACTGTTGTGGCCTCTCCCGTTGCGGAGCACAGGCTCCAGACGCGCAGGCTCAGCGGCCATGGCTCATGGGCCCAGCCACTCCGCGGCATGTGGGATCTTCTCGGACCGGGGCACGAACCCATGTCCCCTGCATCGGCAGGCGGACTCTCAACCACTGAGCCACCAAGGAAGCCCTCATGGTAGTTTTGATTTGCATTTCTCTAATAATTAGTGATGCTGAGCAACTTTTCATATGCCTCTTGGCCATCTGTATGTCTTCTTTGCTGAAATGTCTACTTATGTCTTCCACCCATTTCTTGATTGGGTTGTTTGTTGTTTTGATATCGAGCTGCATGAGCTGTTTGTATATTTTGGAGATTAATACTTTGTTGCTTCATTTGCAAATATTTTCTCCCATTCTGAGGGCTGTCTTTTCATCTTCTATGCAAAAGCTTTTAAGTTTAATTAGGTCTCATTTGCTTATTTTTGTTTTTATTTTCATTACTCTAGGAGGTGGGTCATAAAAGATCTTGCTGTGATTTATGTCAGTGTTTTTCCTATATTTTCCTCTAAGAGTTTTATAGTGTCTGGTCTTACATTTAGGTCTTTAATCCATTTTGAGTTTATGTTTATGTATGGTGTTAGGGAGTGTTCTAATTTCATTCTTTTACATGCAGTTGTCCAGTTTTCCCAGCACCATTTATTGAAGAGGCTGCTTTGTCTCCATTGTATATTCTTGCCTCCTTTGTCATAGATTAGGTGACCACAGGTGCATGGGTTTATCTCTGGGCTTTCTATCCTGTACCATTGATCTGTATTTCTGTTTCTGCGCCAGTACCATACTTTATAGTAGCTTTATGGTCAAAACATTTTCTTTACACCATAAGAAGAACCTGTACCTATTAAGCATTTACTTCCCAATGCCCCTCCACACAGGCCCTAACAATCAATAACCTGCATTCTGTCTTTATGGATTTACCTATTCTGGATATTTCATATAAATGGAATCATACAATATATGACCTTTCATGTCTGATATATTTCACTTAGCATACTGTTTTTGAGGTCACCACATTGTGGTATGGGGTCACCACACTGTAGTATGTATGAGTACTTTATTGCTTTTTATAGCTGATGTATTTCCATAGTTTGTTTTTCCATTCTTCCACTGAAGGACATTTGGGCTGTTTCCACCTTTCAGCTATCATGAATAGTGGTGCTATTAGACATGAGTGTACATGTATTTATTTGAGTATCTGTTTTTGACTCTTTTGGGTATATACCTAGCAGTAGAATTGCTGAGTCATATGGTAATTCTATGTTTAGCTTTTTTTTTTTTTTTTTTTTTTTTTGCGGTACGCGGGCCTCTCACCGTTGTGGCCTCTCCCGTTGCGGAGCACAGGCTCCGGATGCGCAGGCTCAGCGGCCATGGCTCACGGGCCCAGACGCTCCGCAGCATGTGGGATCTTCCCGGATCGGGGCACGAACCCGTGTCCCCTGCATCGGCAGGCAGACTCTCAACCACTGCGCCACCAGGGAAGCCCTATGTTTAGCTTTTTGAGGAGCCACTGAACTGCTTTTCACAGAAGCTGAACCATTTTGCATTCCCATCAGCAATGTAAGAGGGTTCTGGTTTCTTCACATGCTCATCAACACTTGATTTCCTTTTTGTTTTTTTAAGTATAGGCATCGAAGTGGACATGATGTGGTACTGCATTGTGGTTTTGATACGTATTTCCTTAATGACTAATGATGCTGACTATCTTTTCATGTGCTTGTTGGCCATTTGTGTATCTTCTTTGGAGAAATTTCTATTCAAGTCCTTTGTCCCTTTTTAAATCAGGTTCTTTTATATATTCTGGATACTAGACTCTTATCAGACATATGATTTCCAAATGTTTTCTCCCAGTCTGTAGTTCTCTTTTCACTTTCTTGACATCAATGCACAAAAGTTTTTAATTTTAATGAAGTCCAGTTCGTATATTATTTCCTTTTTTGCTCATGCTTTTGGTGTCATGTATATGAAGGTCACGAAGAGATCCCCATCTTATCATCTAAGAGTTTTATGGTTTTACTCTTCTAGTTAAGTTGTTGATCCATTTTGAATTAATTTTTGTATATGGTGTGAGGTAGGAGTCCAGCTTTTTTTGTTTTTGGGCCTCTCACTGTTGTGGCCTCTCCGGCTGTGGAGCACAGGCTCCAGACGCGCAGGCCCAGCGGCCATGGCCCACGGGCCCAGCCGCTCCGCGGCATGTGGGATCCTCCCGGACCAGGACAAACCCGTGTCCCCTGCATCGGCAGGCGGACTCCCAACCACTGTGCCACCAGGGAAGCCCCCAGTTTCATTTTTTGCCACGTGGAAATCCAGTTGTCCCATCACCATTTGCTGAAAAGACTATTCTTTCCCCATTGAATGGTCTCGGTACTCTTGTCAGAAATCAGTTAGCCATAGATGTTTAGGTTTATTTTTGTACTCTCAATTCTATTCTATTGTTCTATACATCTGTCCTTATGCCATTACTACAATGGTCTGATTACTTAAGCTTTGTACTAAGTTTTGAAATCAAAAAGTATGAGTCCTTCAATGTCGCTTCCATTGCAATGATGAAGTCTTTTTCCTCTTAGGTCCATCAATTTGATGAACTATATCAAATTTCCTAATACTGAATCATTTGTGGATTCTTGAGTTAAATCCTACTTTTAGATCCCATTTGTTCTACTTTTCTGCCTAGTTTTTCATCTATATTCTTAAGTGGAGCTGGTCTATGATTTTTTGTGTTTGTGCTATCTTTGTTAGGTAGTTGTATCAGGATTTTGTTAATGCCTTAAAAAAAATTGGAAACTGTCCTCTTTTTCTTCCCTTTCTTTCTCTATTTTTTCCCCCCGTCAGCTCTGGTACACTTAAATAGCATAAGAGTTATTTTTCAAGGTTGTGAAAGAAAACTGACCTGTAAAACCATCTATACTAAGTCTTTTGGGGATAGCTTTGGAGTTTGCTTTTTTTTTTTTTTTTTTTTTTTTTGTGGTACGGGAGCCTCTCACTGTTGTGGCCTCTCTCCCGTTGCGGAGCACAGGCTCAGCGGCCATGGCTCACGGGCCAAGCCGCTCTGTGGTATGTGGGATCTTCCTGGACCGAGGCACGAACCCGTGTCCCCTGCATCGGCAGGTGGACTCTCAACCACTGCGCCACCAGGGAAGCCCAGCTTTGGAGTTTTAATAACTTTCTCTATTTCCTTCATGGTTAGGGGTCTATTCAACTTTTATGCTTGTACTTTAGCTAATTTTAATAATGCATATTTTCCTAGAATATTCTTAATCTAAATTTTCAAATTTATCAAACTATACAGTATTCACATATTTAGTCTGTAATTGGGTCTCGCCATTTTCTTTCTTTTCTTTTCTTTTTCTTTTTTTTTGCTGCGCCACGTGGTGTGTGGGATCAAACCCGCGCCCCATGCAGTGGAAGCATGGCATCTTAACCACTGGACTACCAGGGAAGTCCCTTCACACTTTCTTATCTCTAGTATCACCTATCTGTGTGTGTGTGGTGGGTGGGGGGGGTTTGCCTGTGGGATCCCCGACCAGGGACTGAACCTGGGCTCTTGGCAGTGAACATGTGGTGTTCTAACCACTGAACCACCAGGGGATTCCCTTATATATGTTTTCTTTCTTGTTTTTTATTAAGGTTCATTTCTAATACTACCTCTGAGTTATTTAACCTCTGTTTCCATTTTATATTAATAATAAAATGAGAAAGTAGGGTTTTATGTTCTTTGAGTTACCTTTAGGTGCTGAGAAATGAATAGAGGTTTCAAAGTGTTTCCAAGGGATTTTATTCTATCATCTTGATCATCTCAACTGGTCACATATGGGTATTTATGCCAGGAAAAAAAAAAAAACGGAGGGAAGGCTTGGTGGAAAGAAGAAAACAAATCTCATATATGGACTAACTCAGTCACATAATCTATTTTAGAAATGTGGAGATGGAAATCAGCCTTGTGTCTTATTAGACTATGAGAAAAACATGCCAATTGAAAAAACATTATTAAAGAGGTCTCTTTTCTTCTCTGAGACACTATCTCACTGAAGAACTGCAGCTGATTTATGCTTTAATGGCTAAAATATTTGACTCTGGAACTTCTTTTGTCTGTATACCATTTCCAAACTCCCTCTGAGTCAGGGGCTTTTATTCACAAAAAGTAGTTTAGAAAAACTAGTATGTGGAATTTCATTCTTGGATGAATTAAGTCATTTTTCTTTTCTTGAAAAAAATTATTTAAAAAGTAGATTTCCCCCCTGCTTTGACTGTTATCCATGAGAAGAAATTGCAGAGCTCTGATGTGAGAGACTGTACAGTCAGCAGTTCCCAGCATTAACAAAAAGTGACAGAATCATTAATTTATAAGAAGCTACAAGGCACATTATCACATACACATAGCCTATGTTATTTAGCAAATACAGGACGCAGATGTGCAGAACATGACATCAGAATTTGTTTAGGGTCTTTAATCAAAAAGGAGTAGTTAAATTAAAATGGACTATTCTTTAAGTATAAATTTGGAATAATACAATTACATTTGAACAAGTGATCTAAACTAAGTATATTCCCTGGTGGACCAGTGGTTAGGACTCCACACTTTCACTGCCAAGGGCCAGGGTTCAATCCCTCGTCAGGGAACTAAGATCCCACAAGTTGCGCAGTGCGGCCAAAAAAAACCCACTAAACTAAGCATATGTACTAAATCTAACCATGTAAATTTAAAGCTTAAAAGAACTTAAAGAGATCAAAAAACTTCACCTTCCAAATGAGACACTAGGTGTCAAAAAAGTTACGTGCTTTAGACAAGGTTATATAACTAGTAAATTAACAGGTGATAGGTCTGATAGTACTGAGAAGTACTAAACTACATGCATAATCAGGGGACCCTGCTACTTACCTGATCTCACCTCTACTTGTGCCATCTGCTCTAAACACACTGGCCTCCTTGCTGTGCCTCCAACATACCAGGCTTTCTCCTACCCCAGAGCCTTTGCACTTGCTGCCCCACTGTCTATAATCTGCTTCCTCAGACACCTGAATGTTGCTTTCTTACTTTTTTTGGGTCTTTCCTAAAAAATCACTTTTTCAGTGAGGGATTCCTAGAGCATCCTATTTTAAATCTCACCCTCCACATACTCCCTTAACACCTAATTCCCTTTTTGTATGCCAGGTACATTTATTTGTTCACTGTTAACACCCACTAGAATGTATGCACTGTGCAAGGATTTTGTCTGTTTTGTTCCCTTGTGTTCCCAGTGCCTAGATGCCTACAACACAGCAGGCACTCAGTGAATGTCTTTTGACTACATCAATGAATTACTGGACAGAGAAGGAAACGTACACATTACTTAGTGCTACATTAAACAATAATAAGAGTCATAATAATGAAAACTTTTACAATAAACTCAAGACAAAGAAAGGGAGACAATTTATGGTGTAGAATGCAAATATTATTGACCTATGTAATATTAAAAAGAAAAGCACAGTTGATATCAGTTTGAAGGTAAGAGAACAAAGGGTTTTAGTATTTTTATATTACATGGTAGGGAATGAAGACATACCATCTAAAATTAATAGAACAAAAATTTTATGAGTATAGGAAACCAAGAGAAAAAACTAATCTAATCCCTGAAGTCTGCGTGGAGAAGGGGCACAGAGAAGATGGAAGGGCAGGATGTGTGGGTTAAATCATCCTTTCTCTTCTTTATAGTGGAGAACCAATGATAAGCATTGGTAAATGAAGAACAGACAGTAAAATCATATTATCTGAAGAACTTAAAATATTACCAATGGGAAGCAGAAATAAAAATGGTTAAGTGTCATTGGGGAGTGGGATTAGGGGTAGGGAAGGCACTGTTGTTTTTTAGCCACAAGCATATATCATATGAGTGAAAAGCATATATCATGAAATTTTTTAAAGTTTACTTTATTAAAACAGTCTTGAATATAATTAATTTTTAATTCACACATTGTGTTATAAAATTATAACAGTGCTTAAGAACACAACCCTCTAAATCTAGACTGCCAAAGTTCAAATCCTAACTTCAAATAATCAGATATCATCAACTATTCCCTAACAATATCATGTAATCTTACTGCATTTTACTCCACAAAGAAAATAAATTCTTAAGAGGTACTGAACAGACTAAATAGCCATTTCTCCAGAGAACACATACAGATGGCCAAAAGTCACATGAAAAGATGCTCAACAATGTTAATTATTAGAGAAATGCAAATTAGAGAAATGCAAATCAAAACTACTGAGGTACCACCTCACACTGGTTAGAGGGGCCACCGTCAAAAAGTCTACAAATAATAAATGCTGGAGAGGCTGTGGAGGAAAAGAAACCATCCTACATTGTTGGTGGGAATGTAAACTGGTGCAGCCACTATTTAGTTTTTTAAAAAACTAAAAATAGAGTTACCATATGATCCAGCAATCCCACTCATGGGCATATATCCAGAGAAAACTATAATCCAAAAGATACGTGTACCCCAATGTTTGTAACAGCACTATTTACAATAGCCAAGACATGGAAGCAACCTAAGTGTCCATCAACAGATGAATGGGTAAAGAAAATGTGATACATACATACAATGGAATATTACTCAGCCATAAAAAAGAAATAATGCCATCAGCAGCAACATGGATGGACCTAGAGATTATCACACTTAGTGAAGTAAGCCATAGAAAGACAAATATCATGATATCACTTATATGTGCAATCTAAAAAAAAAAGATACAAATGAACTTATTTACAAAACAGAAATAGACTCACAGACATAGAAAACAAATTTAGGGTTACCAAAGGGGAAAGGGGTGGGGGGGGATAAAGTAGTAGTGGGATTAAAATATACATACTGGGCTTCCCTGGTGGCGCAGTAGTTAAGAATCCGCCTGCCAATGCAGGGGACATGGGTTTGAGCCCTGGTCTGGGAGGATCCCACATGCCATGGGGCAACAAAGCCCATGAGCCACAACTATTGAGCCTGCACTCTAGAGCCCAAGAACCACAACTCCTGAAGCCTGTGTGCCTGGAGCCCATGCTCTGCAACAAGAGAAGCCACTGCAACGAGAAGCCCATGTACCCCAACGAAGAGTAGCCCCCACTTGCTGCAACTAGAGAAAGCCCGTGCGCAGCAACAAAAACCCAACGCAGCCAAAAATAAATAAATAAAATAATATAAATAAATTTTTTAAAAAACAGGTTTAAAAAATAAATAAATAAAATAAAATATACATACTAGTTTATATAAAACAGATAACCAACAAGGACCTACTGTAGAGCAAGGGAAGTATACTCTATCTTGTAATAACCTATAATGGAAGAGAATGTAAACAAAGAATGTATAACTGAATCACTTTGCTGTACACCTGAAACTAACACAACATTGTATATCAACTATATTTCAGTAAATTTTTTTAAAAAAGAGTTACTGAATAGAGTTGAAGCTTCTTTGTAAAGTATACAGCAAATCAGGAGTAACTGAAATGCTTGGGACGAATAAACCAGTAAACATTTCAAAATTTATGTTAAAAACTTATCTGAGGGCTTCCCTGGTGGCACAGTGGTTGAGAGTCTGCCTGCCGATGCAGGGGACGCGGGTTCGTGCCCTGGTCTGGGAAGATCCCACATGCCGCGCGCGGAGCGTCTAGGCCCGTGAGCCATGGCCCCTGGGCCTGCGTGTCTGGAGCCTGTGCTCCGCAACAGGAGAGGCCATAGCAGTGAGAAGCCCGCATACCGCAAAAAAACCCCAAAACAAACAAACAAACAAAACTTATCTGAAATATCTCATTGCTCTGATCCAAGGACCGATTTTTCCAAATTTTTAATGTTTCAGAAAGAAGAGCAAATTACGATGTATTTGTCATTGTCAGAGTGCTAGCAAACGTAGATGTGAATACAATGTATCTGTTCAACCAACTGTCACTTCAGTCGATTTATTTCATTGGTATCACACGTGGCTGAACATTAAGTTTTACAGTGTGAGGCAGCTTTGAAACAAAACATTACATATGCAGAAGATTGTCACACACAAGCAATAAAATTATAAGCAGCAGAAAATATCTCATCTCTTGGGATAAACAGAACTTTTAAAGCTGGGAGAGGTTGGTATAACCAGTGCATAAGTCCTCAGGCACCAAACATCTATCAAAAACTTCTGGCTACTTTTCAAGAGAACACATTTAACTTGCAGTGTTAAAAAAATCAATTGAGGAAAACACCAAAACAATAAGAAATGCAGATTAAAAACTCAAGTATTCAGTTGTCATCTAACCAATAACAACAATCAGAGCAGCAGCAGCAGCAAACATTTATTGTGCATTCACTATGTGCCAGACAGTGTTGTATTTTTCATATACTGTATTTACTTATTTAATTTTCATAACACTATACTAATTCTAGTACTAGTTCTCATTTTGCAGATGAAAAACCTGAGGCACAGAGAATTTAAGTAATTTCTTTTTTAATTTTATTTTTTTATTGAAGTATAGTTGATTTCAACTGTTGTATTAGTTTCAGGTGTACAGTAAACTGATTCCATTATATATTCTTTTTCAGATTCTTTTCTCTTATAGATTATTACAAAAGTGCAGTTCCCTGTGCTATACAGTAGGTCCTTGCTGGTTATCTATTTTATACATAGTAGTGTATATATGTTAATCCCAAACTCCTAATTTATCTCCCCCTTTCCCCTTTGGTAACCCTAAATTTATTTATTTTTATTTATTTTTTAAATTTTCAAATCATATATTTAATAAAGTACATATATATATAGAATACATAAAGAGCTCTCAAAACTCAAAAATCTGAAAACAATCTAATTTTTCAAATTGGCATCAGATATGAATAGAAATTTTACCAAAAAAAAGTATGAATGGCAAGATAGTTACATGAAAAGATGCTCGACACTACTAGTCATTAGAGAAAAACAAATTAAACCCACAATGAGATACAACCAAATATCTTTAGAATAGACAAAATATTTAAATTTTATTTAAAAAACCTGACAATTCCATGTTCTGGTAATGATGTAGAATCACTGTAACACTTATATTTGTTGGTGGGAATGCAAAATGGTAGAGACATTTTGGAAAATAATTTGGCAGTATTTTACAAAGTTAAGCACAGATTTACCACATGGTCCGCAATTCTGCTCCTTTGTATTTACCTTATTAAAATGGAAACTCATATTTGTATGAAAACTTACACAATCATGTTTATAGGCTTTATCTGCAATCCCCCCAAGCTGGCCAAACCCAAATTTCCTCTAACTAGAGAACTAATAAATGTGGTACACCATACAATGAAATACTACTCTTCAATTAAATGCTAAACACAACAACATAGATGAATCGCATGTACATCATGTTAAGTGAAAGAAGCCATATTCAAAAAACAAAATATCATATGATTCCATTTATATGACTTTCTGGTAAAAGCAAAAATACAGAAGAGAAAAATAGATCGGTGGCCACCAGAAGCTGGTGCTAAATTTATTTTTTATGTCTGTGCTTCTATTTCTGTTTTGTATATAAGTTCATTTGTATCTTTTTTTTTTCAAGATTCCACATATAAGCAATATCATATGTTATCTGTCTTTCTCTCACTGGCTTATTTCATATAGTATGATACTCTCTAGGTCCATCCATGTTGCTGCATATGGCATTATTTCATTCTTTTTTATGGCTGAGTAATATTCCAGTGTATGTATATACCACATCTTCTTTATCCATTCAACAGAGGTTAAGTAAGTTTTAAGAGAGATCACATAGTTAATAATAACTGGCATAGATCAAACTCAACTCAGGTAGTTTGGCTTAAAAGTATATGCTTTTACAGAAGTCTAGATGCCTCTCCAAAATTTTATTACAGAGCCACTGGAGGACAGGAAGCAGGTAAGTGACGTAACCATACGTGCAATTTAGATCACTATTATGCACTAAGACAACAGTTTGGCAGGGAAACAAGATCAAAAGCAAGAAAAACAGTCAAGAGTTCTTGTAATGGTCTGAGGGAGAAAACAAAGATGAGGACTTGATTAAAGCAGTGGCAGTAGGAAAAAGAACAAAAAAAGAGAGGACAGATACTTAAGAAGATTATATATGATATAGTGACTGTGGCTGACACTGTTAGTTGCCTATGACAGCCATTCTTCCAAGTGGTTTCCCTGCCAGAAGAGCTTGCCTCCACGGTACAGGCTGAAAAAAGCAAATAACTGCTTTCTTGACTTTGCTTGCAACTATGGATTTGATTTGATTCAATCTTAGCCAACGTAAAGTAGTGGGAAGTCTCTGTGTGTATGTTTAAAAAGAGCTGTCCCATTCTGATATAAAAGGTATTTGCTCCCTCGATCTTTATCTTTTGATAATAATGAGTGAGGACATAAATTATTCTTTAATTTGGTTGCTGGATTCTGTTTATTAATAGTTTCTCTTATACTAGCAGACAGAATTGCCAGACAAGCTTTGAAACCTACTTAACTCTAATTATCACTACTCTAATACTAAATTATTACACTTCCACAGGCACCAGTTTATTTAAACATACATGGCAGAGCCCAAACCAGCTGTAGCTTCACTTGATTAGTGTCTAGTAATTGCCTTTCTATTTCTAGTAACTGCATATTCTGTATCACCTATTCTCTAGAGTAGCTATGCCAATCTAATTCCACAACTTCTCCCCTCTCTCTTCTACAGATGTCTTCACTTCCTATTTCCTTGAGAAAATACGTCTTTAGAATAGAACTCCATCAATCTCATGCCACCAACACCATAAATTTAAGTGCATTAACCCCGTTTTTCACCTTTGCTATTGTTAAAAACAGAAGCAGCATCCTTCCTCCAGTATAAAACTAATCTACTCTCTACATGCTTCTTTGTAAAGACCTTTATTTATGCTCAAGTCTCTCCCATTTTAAAAACAAAATTCAACACAAAATCAAACCATGGTGATTTACACACTTTAAATGAGTAAACTTCATTTTATGCAACCTATCTAATAAAACTGTTTTTAAAAACAAAACAAAATACCCCTCCACCCCCAACACACACATACAGGTTTTCAACCTCACACTCCCTTTGTTACTCTGCCTTTCTGGTCTCCTTTGAAGACAGACTTCTTCATTAAAAACAAAATTTAAGGGCTTCCCTGGTGGCGCAGTGGTTGAGAGTCCGCCTGCCGATGCAGGGGACACGGGTTCATGCCCCGGTCCGGGAAGATCCTACATGCCGCGGAGCGGCTGGGCCCGTGAACCATGGCCGCTGAGCCTGCGCGTCCGGAGCCTGTGCTCCGCAACAGGAGAGGCCACAACAGTGAGAGGCCCACGTACCGCAAAAAAAAAAAAAAAAAAAAAAACAAGAAACCCCACAAAATCTTACTGAGGTATAACTGACATACAATAAACTATACCTATTTAAAGAACACAATCTGCTGAGTTTTTGGATCATGTATATACCTGAGAAACCATCATCACAATCAATGTAATAGACAGCCATTACCACCAAAGTTTCCTTCTACCTCTTGCAATACTGCCCCCTTCCACCCCTCCCCCATCACATAACCTTGTCTGACAAACTTCTTGGATTAGTAATCTCTAGATTTGTTGTCTCCTTATTTTGCATCCATCCACTCAACCCAGATTCCATCCTCATGACTCCAATGTAAGTCACCAACACTTTCAAATATTTAATCTAATGAAGTTTCATTTCTTACTTGATTTCTTTATAGCACTTGACCACTTTCTTCTTCCTTGAAACCTTGGTTTCTGAGACCACATTCTCCTGGTTTCTTTTTTTTTTTTTTTTTTTTTTTTGTTTCGGGGGCC
>NW_020172456.1:6180122-6205357 GCF_003031525.2 Neophocaena asiaeorientalis asiaeorientalis | reverse complement strand
TTTTTTTTTTTTTTTTTTTTTGTGGTACGCGGGCCTCTCACTGTTGTGGCCTCTCCCGTTGTGGAGCACAGGCTCCGGAAGCTCAGGCCCAGCGGCCATGGCCCACAGGCCCAGCCGCTCTGCGGCATGTGGGATCCTCCCGGACCGGGGCACAAACCCGTGTCCGGCAGGCGCACTCTCAACCAATGCGCCACCAGGGAAGCCCTGGCTACTCATTCTTATTCTCCTTTGAAGATACCTATTACACTGCCTGTCCTTTCTATGTTTGTCCCAGGCCTTCTTCTCTCTCACTTCCCCTAGGCAATCTTACTTACTCATGACTCTAATGTTAACTTATACATAGCCAACCCCTGTTATTCGAGGATTCCATATTTGCAAACTCACCTACTCACTAAAGTTTATTTGTAACCTCAAAATCAAAGCTCATGGTGCTTTTGTGGTCAGTGGGGATCTGCATGTGCATGTCTCATATGCACCTCAAAAGGAACTCATCTTCTCTACCCCCAAACATGTTCTCCCTCAGTAAGCATGCCCACCACCTTACTAGTTGCCTACATGGGAAATTTATTTATACCAATCCATTACTAGTTCAGAATTCAGTGGTTTCTAAGGCAAGCCCAGATAAGATATCATTTGCCCAGTTATATCTGACTGAGGAAATGCATCTATTTCTAGGCTAGGGGAAAAGAATTTCAGGTTTTGATCCTCCTATTCTATCCTGGGTCACCTGTATGTAAGAGTATGGGATAGTGAGGGATAGGGTGGGTTGGGAAGGAAGGCAGGAAAGGGGAACACAACACAGCAGAGGATGAATATCTTGTAGAAAGGATTTCAAAAGACCATTTGGTAAAGATCAAACAAAAACACCCTAAATAAGCTGCCCTACCTGCATAAGATAAAAATCTCTTATCTTCTGTGTTTACCTCTAAAACACATCCCAACCAGCTGTTTCTTATGACAAATGAGAACTTCACTGAAAGATACTGAGCCTTACTTATCTCACATAAAATACGTTAAAGCTGTATATTTCATAGGCAATTAAAAGTGCTTCAATTAACTTTACTACAGTTATTTCAACACTATACGAGTCTCTCAGAATCCTGTGAATGAGGTTTTAAATATACATATATATATACATATATATATGCTTATTACAAATATGATACATGCTCATGATAAAAAATGTCACTAGTTCCAAAAGATATATATTGAAAAGTAAAAGATCCCCAATCCTTCATTACCATTCAGAGTTCAGAATTACCTGCATCATCTTCTTACAGATATTTCTTACATATATATAAGCATATACATTTTTTCTTTTTAACCATAAACAGAATCATTCTCTATAAACTGCTCTGTACCTTGTCTTTATCACTTCATAATACACTAAAATCATCTGTATAAGCACATGGAGAGAATATTCTTTCATGTTTCCTATATCAATGATCATCACCTCTATCAGTTTGGGACAAGATACTAGGTATCATCCTTAATACTACCCTTTTTCATTTCCTAGATCCAAGCTGTCTCCAATTCCTGTTGCCTTTATCTCAATTATCTTTCAATTTACTTCATTTCTTTTCATCTCCACAGTCACCACCCTAGTCCAGCCTACCATTATCTCCCCTCTGGATTAGCAATCTTTCACCAGATTCCTTGTAACCACTATGGGTGACCTCCAAACAACTGCAGCTAGAGTCCCAGTTCGGGAAGATGAAAAAGTTCTGGAGATAGATAGTGCTGATGACTGCACAACAATATGAATGTTATTAAATTTTTTTGTTATGTATATTTTATCATAATAAAATAAACAAGTAATGAACAACACACCACTTAATGGTTTCCCATTACTCTAAAAGCCTAAAATCCTTAACATGGCCTACAAAGCTCTGCCTTACTTCTTTCCAGGTTTATCTAACTTCCTATACTACAGCTTTCCTTTAGCTCCTTGCTATTCTTTCCTCCCACCACCAGGGCCTATACACTTTCCATAATTTTGAAATGTTCTGCCTATCTTTGTACCTAATTCATTCCTACTCAGTCTTTAGATATCAGGTCAAACTTTACTTTCTCAGGGAAGCCTTCCCTGATCCTGTAGTCTAAGTCAAGTTTTTTGTTACACGTTCTTACAGAACCAGATTCCCTTTTAAAAAGCACTTACCTCAAACAAACGTGATCTAATTAAACTTAAAAGCTTTTGCACAGAAAAACAGACCATAAACAAAACAAAAAGACAACCTACAGGGACTTCCCTGGTGGTCCAATGGTAAAGAATACATCCTGCAATGCAGGGGACACGGGTTCGATCCTTGGTCAGGGAACTAAGGTCCCACATGCCGTGGGGCAACTAAGCCCGTGCGTGCCACAACTACTGAGCCTGCACACCTCAACTAGAGAAAGAGAAAACCTGCACGCCACAACTAGAGAGAAGTCCACGCGCTGCAGAGAAGATGCCGTGCGCTGCAAGGAAAGATCCTGCATGCCACAACGAAGATCCCACATGCCACAACGAAGATCCCGCAACTAACACCCGACACAGCCAAAAAAAAAAAAAGGTAAAAAAAAAGACAACCTACAGAATGGGAAAGAACATTTGCAAATGATGCGCCGGACAGGGGATTAATCTCCAAAATATGCAAACAGCTCATACAGTTTAATATCAAAAAAATGAACAACCCAATCAAAAGTGTCTACTTAGATGACTTAAGTAGACATTTCTCCAAAGAAGACATACAGATGGCCAAAGAGCACATGAAAAGATGCTTGACTTAATTATTAGAGAAATGCAAATCAAAACTACGATGAGGTACTACCTCACACCAGTTAGAAGGGCCACCATCAAAAAGTCTACAAATAATAAATGCTGGAGAGGCTGTGGAGGAAAAGGAACCATCCTACACTGTTGGTGGGAATGTAAACTGGTGCAGCCACTATGGAGAACAGTATGGAGGTTTCTTAAAACACTAAAAATAGATCTACCACATGATCCAGCAATCCCACTCCTGGGCATATATCCAGAGAAAACTATAATCCAAAAAGATATATGCACTCCAATGTTCACAGCAGCACTATTTACAATAGCCAAGACATGGAAGCAACCTAAGTGTCCATCGACAGATGAATAGGTAAAGAAGATGTGGTAAATACAATGGAATATTACTCAGCCATAAAAAAGAATGAAATAATGCCACTTGCAGCAACATGGATGGACCTAGAGATTATCACACTAAGTGAAGTAAGCCACAGAGATAAAGACAAATATCATATGACATCACTTATATGTGGAATCTTAAAAAAAAAGATACAAATGAACTTATTTACAAAACAGAAATAGACTCACAGACACAGAAAACAAACATAGGGTTACCAAAGGGGAAAGGGGTGGGGGAGGCATAAATTAGGAGTTTGGGATTAAAATATACACACTACTATATATAAAATAGACAACCAACAAGGACCTACTGTATAGCACAGGGAACTATATTCAATATCTTATAATAACCTATAATGGAAGAGAATATAAAGAAAAGAATATATATATAACTGAATCACTTTGCTCTATACCTGAAACTAACACATTGTATATCAACTATATTTCAAAAAAAATTTTTAAAAGAGAGAAAAAAAGTTTTAAAAAGCACATATCTCGGTTTGTAATCATATATTATTAACACAAATATCTAACTAAAGTCTATCTCTCCCACAAGGAGACTATAAACTCTACAAGAGCAAGAACTATATCTTATTTGCTTACCACTCAGCATGTGTCTGGCACATAGCAGGTATTCAAAATAATTTACCAAATATGTGAATACAGATCTACCTTATTCTTATTTTAAGTGTCAAAGAATTCCCCATAATTGATGCCATAATTTCTTTACCCAATCCCAGAATGATGGCATTTAACTTGTTTCCAGATTTTTACTATTATAAACAAACTGCTAGAATGATCACTCATGCCAGTTGGCATGTGGGATCTTCCTGGACCGGGGCGTGAACCCGTGTCCCCTGCATCGGCAGGCAGACTCTCAACCACTGCGCCACCAGGGAAGCCCCTATGGATGTACTTAAACGTAATTCTTAAATGTAAAATTGCTGGTCAAATGAAAAGTGCGTTTAAAATTTTAACTGATATTTCCAAATTGTCCTACAAGGCTGCAAAGTATCCTCCAAGCAATCAACAATGTGTAACAGTACCCATATCGATATCGATATACTTTTTTTTTTTTTTTTGCGGTACGCGGGCCTCTCACTGTTGTGGCCTCTCCCGTTGCGGAGCACAGGCTCCGGATGCGCAGGCTCAGCGGCCATGGCTCACGGGCCCAGCCGCTCCGCGGCATGTGGGATCCTCCCGGACCGGGGCACGAACCTGTGTACCCTGCATCAGCAGGTGGACTCTCAACCACTGCGCCACCAGGGAAGCCCGAGTTTGATATACTTAATACTCAATTTGTATAATCAAAATGAACCTACTGGGCTTCCCTGGTGGTGCAGTGGTTAAGAATCCACCTGCCAATGCAAGGGACCGGGGTTCGAGCCCTGGTCCGGGAAGATCCCACATGCCACGGAGCAACTAAGCCCGTGAGCCACAATTACTGAGCCTGCACTCTAAAGCCCACAAGCCACAACTACTGAGCCTGTGTGCTGCAACTACTGAATCCTGTGTGCCTAGAGCCTGTGCTCCGCAACAAGAGAAGCCACCAAAATGAGAAGCCCACTCACTGCAACCAAGAGTAACCCCTGTTTGCCGCAACTAGAGAAAGCCCACGTGCAGCAACAGACCCAACACAGCCAAAAATAAATAAATAAATTTATTAAAAAAAAAAGAACCTACTGTTTGGCTGGGTGTGGGGTAACAGAGAAGAGTGTTAGTTTTTATGTAAGAGAGGTGTTTTGTTTTGTTTGTATTTTAATATCATACTAAGCATTTAAAATTAAATATTAAGTTTATTATTCCTATAAAAGAAGTTTCAGCAAATGAGTTGCGTAGACAAAGCTAAGTGATTAGGAAAATGTTTCATTATTGACAGACTGTGGATAATTTGTGTATTTTAAAAATCATGTATTAATTTAACCTATAGATTCTCAAAAGCACTTTTCCTGTCATATTGATTGTTTTTCTTTCTGAGACTTTAGTCCATGTTTCAATCATAGTACTGAGGCAGTAAAAAGGAGCAGAAAATCACAATAAGAATATTCACACATAAGAATATACAAAAAAATAGAGAAAAATGCTAACACTTTATATTAAACTAAATTTTTTTCTTCAAGATATTAACATTTTGTTGTAGTTCCTTCTATTTTTTGTCCTCATACTTAATACATCTCATAGCATGTTTATACTATTTATTGCTTCTTTTCACTAATCAGTATAGCATGTATGTTTATTTCTTCCATGACCTTAAATACAGACCCTTCTTCTCCAGTCTCAAGTAGCAGTAACAAAAAGCACCTGCACGGCACCCGCTTCTCTAGATCTTCACTATGTTCTTAACCTCTTTAAGCTTCCTTTTTCTGATCTGACAAATGACAGCATTAGTTTAAATGACCTCTACATGATTAAAAGTTATAAGATTAAAGAGGAAATCCCTTCTGACTTAACTCTTCCCATTTAAGCTTTTCTAGAACATACCAGGCCTGTATTTAAGAAGGCAGACGCCAGCTTCCTCTGTCCCACCACTTAGTAAGCATATCCTGTTGAAAATAATTTGATTCTTGTGATTCTTGATATTTCAGGACTTTTAGGTATTTCAGGATTAGTATTCTCATCAGAAGTGATCTTGGGACTACCTGGTAGCTCAGTGGTTAAGAATCCACCTGCCAATGCAGGGGACACGGGTTCAAGCCCTGGTCCAGGAAGATCCCACGTAATGCGGAGCAACTAAGCCCATGCGCCACAACTACTGAGCCTGCACTCTAGAGCCCATAAGCCACAACTACTGAAGCCCACACGCCTAGAGCCCGGGCTCTGCAACAAAGACAAGCCACCACAATGAGAAGCACAGGCACCGCAATGAAGAGTAGCCCTCGCTCGCCGCAACTTGAGAAAGCCCGCACGCAGCAACGAAGACCCAACGCAGCCAAAAATAAATAAATTAAATTTAAAAAAAGAAGTGATTTTATTTGTAGTGATTCCAGATTATATACAAGAAATTCTTATTTAAATATAAAGAGAAAAATCATTAATTATAATCTGTTTTTCTTCTTACTAATTCTATCATTGAAGCAGAATATAAAGGGATTAGCTTTTAGAGTGTTTTCTTTTAACTGTCCTAATTAATGGAATTTCACATATAATAAACTGTCAATTCTTTTCCACATCTAGATTTATAGAAACATGAGCTCTTACCTTAACTGGGAAGCTACATTTTCCAGTACGAACTCCTTCTTCATCTGTCTGCCACTGATGTGGACGACTGGCCTCTGGAACATAAACATCTTTCTTTCTCCTAAAACTTTGCCGTAGTTTATTCATTTTAATTTTTACAAGCTGTAAAAGAAGTATGAAAAGGAAGTTATTACTTTCTCACATATTTAAAGTTTGGATTACCGTCCTAATAAAAAACTAGTATCCCAAATTAAAGGTTTTGTTTTAGGGGGAAATGAGCAATTAGTATACTTCCTCTTAGAGTAACTCTAAGTTCAAATAAACAAATCACTTCACTTTTTGAAAAGACAATTATAATGCTATTCTTGTAAAACAACAATAACCTGCTGTAGGATCGGAAGAGATGTTATTCTAAGAACCTTCAAGCACTTTAATTGCAATAATCCAATGAGTATTCCTCCTGATCTACCTCTCAAATCCATTCTAACTCCTGAATAAGGAAATGTATACCTGTAGCCAAATTATAAACTGCTAACAATTTTTGAAAATATTCTGAAAACTTTGATCCTTATTAAGAAAAAAACATTCTGGAACACTGAAATTTGGGGATCTTTTTGGTTTACTATCAGAAGACACTAAGCAAAGCAGGGAATTTAATAGCCTTTGTAAAAGATATTTTATAAAAAGAAATAAAGTTTCCTTTAAACATACTTAAAGAAGAAAAAGTTCTAGGATTACATTATTCTAAAGAAGAAATTTCTTGCAAGTAGTATGACATCAGAATGTACTTTCATATTCATAATAATTACAGACATGAAAGTAATCTAATAGTTTTCGATGACAAAGGTCCAAGTCTCATCATTAACTCTGTAAATTTAAAAGTATTAAACTACAGTCAGTGTTTTTGTTTTGTTACTGGAAGAGGCACTTCTCTAATGCTTTCAAAGGTACAGTAGAAATCACAAAACTACAGGGAAGGAAGACTTATCTGATAAGAAACAATGGAGCATTTAAGAGCCAATGAATAAACATAATGATTAAGTGTCCCTTTATAGGGCGAATCTCAAAATCTGAAACCAATACCTTCAGTTTTCTGTTAAGGAGCATTGCTCATTCTTTCCATGAGGGATTTAAGCACCTCAACCAGCCTAAAAAAGAGATCCTAACTTGAGAAAATGATGTGACAAAGCTATATAGAGGAAACATCTTCTCTGTCAGGAGTGTTAAATAACAAGGGATGGAACATTAATTCCCACATTAAAAGCAATGAAAGATTTGAAAATCAAAATTTGCATTCTGAGGAAAAATCATTTTGTATTTTAAAGTTCATAATGCCACAGCAGAACTATTACCAAATTAGCTAATTTACACAGACAGGCCAATCTTACCACACGTTTTTCTTAAAAGGTAAAAATTCTGACAGATGAATGGTAATGTAAAAATCTCTGGATTTTCTAAAAATCAATTTATTATTTCTCAATTCAAAGTTGATTTATAGAGATGAGGTAGATATTAAACAATCAAAGGACTCGACAAAAGGTAATCCATCCCTTTGCCTTTAAGTAGATCACTCATTCCTAAACTACCTTAAATGAGTGCCTGCCTTAATCTAACAGACTTCCAAAAAGAATTCCATAACCTTCCTTGATAATACGTCCTGTTATATACTTTCATATCACATTTTAAAAATATACACAAATACAAATATAAGAAAATAAAAAGCACCTGTATCTTTGCTCAAGTTGGCACCCTAAGAATCTTGAGGCAAAAAGCCTATATGATTCCTTTCTTTTTAATTTCTTTCTCTTAGCAAAAAAAGACTACACACACCTATCCAGCTGGCCAACCCAAACACCTGAAAGTCATCCCCACTTCTATTCTTTCTCTGACCAATACCTATGGATCTTACCTCCTTAGTATATCTTGAATTAATTCCCCCACCCACCACATCGGTTCTACTATCCTCATTTTTGCTTAAATCATTGCAAAAGCTTAACAACTTAATGGTCTCTTTGCTTCCAAGAGAGGTCCATTCTGATCTGTTCTCCTGACTACTGCAAGAGTGCTTTCTAAAATACAAATCTGACCATGCAATTACTCTGCTTAAAATCTTTCAATTGCGTCACATCACTTTCAAGATAAAGTCTAAATTCCCAAGCATGGCAAACACAGTCCTTTTTTTAATCTGGCTTCACTCACCAGCCCCATTCACATGCTAAGCTCCAGCCATATGAAACTACTTACAGTTCTCCAAACAAGGCATGCTATCTTTCAGAGCCTCTGTACATGTTCCTTCATCTGCCTAGAAAGACCTTTCTATATTTGCTTCTGTTGAAGTTTACTCATCTTTAAAGAGTCAGCTCAGAGTCTTCAAAGAAGCTAGCATTTTTTCTGACAAGCCCCTATCTGGTCTGGGTCCTTGCATTTCACGTGATTCCCATGAACACCCTCCGGATAACTCTATTACTCTACTCCTCAAGACTTACAGCAATTTTCTATTTCCTTTATGGTAGGCTATATCTTATTTGTTTAAACTTATTTGTTTAAATAGTACCCCTGCATCTAATACAGTGCCTGTCATATATATGGCATACTACAAATTTGAAGAAATGAAAGATAAACCCCATCGTATTAGATGATATTTACTAGGTAGGATAAATGTAGACATGTAAGACCAGAGAATCATCGATGTTGGAAGAGACTGCATTTAATAGTAGGCCAACCTCCCACTGACAAAGGAACTACTTTGACAACTTTCCTTAGAGGAAGACATCCAACCTCTGTCTAAATAGCTCTATTACAAATTTATTTGCTCTTGGGCAGCTATTTATTGTTGTACCACTCTACTGACCAATAAGAGAACAGACTGGAAGTGTCAATTGGTTTGGGGGGTCTAAATATCATGTCACTTTCAGTACTAAAATGCTTTGCAATCAGCATTTCTACAAAGAAAATTACGTGTCAGTGATTCTTGAACTATGCTTTAGGTAGCCCTAGGATTTCCACAGAGGAGTCCCCAGGACCACCAGTTGTTTGGAAGGCAAGAGAAGGTTAGAAGACTGGACAAAACTCTCAGGAGGAGCTTCAGGTCCCTGTCACAGCTTCAAACAGACAAGCTCCACTTTCTCTGATTTACATGTTGGGGTTCCATGTAAAAGTTTAAGGAAAGGGTTTCACAGCCAGAAATTTTTGAAAATTAGTGATATTAATTATAATTGTTCTAAAATGAACTTGGCAAAGTGAAAATACACAATGATAGTATCTTGTTACTTCTTAATGAGTAACTACCACTGGCCTGTAAAATAATCTAGCAATTAAGATAATAATTAATACAGGGAAGAAACCAAACATTCTATTTTTTTTTTTTACCTTATATATATATATATTTTTTAATATCTTTATTGGGGTATAATTGCTTTACAATAGTGTTAGTTTCTGCTTTATAACAAAGTGAATCAGCTATACATATACATATGCTCCCATGTGTCTTCCCTCTTGCGTCTCCCTCCCTCCCACTCTCCCCATCCCACCCCTCCAGGCTGTCCCAAAGCCCCGAGCTAATATCCCTGTGCCTTGCAGCTGCTTCCCCCTAGCTATCTACCTTACTACGTTTGTTAGTGTGTATATGTCCATGACTCTCTCTCGCCCTGTCACAAACATTCTATTTTCAAGTAATCTATGTATAATGATTTTGCTTACAAAAAAAAAAACAGATAATAAGAAAAAAATAAAAAAAGTTAATTCAAAGTAACGTTTACTATTGGTCCTCAGCAAGGTTGAACTTTACTCCCAAATAAAGAAAATCATACCCCTTGTGACAGTCCTGGTTGAATATAGGTAAAGAATATATTTTTGTAACTATAAAACCTGAGAACCAACTTATTTTGTCCTTTCTAAACTTTTTAAAAATGAAATCCCCATTCTACTAGAATTTTCAAAGGTCACTAGGTACAACTTAATTGCCAAATTCAGAAAATCTTTTCACAGTTCTCATTCCTTAAATGCTCTACAAAATTTGACACCACAATTCCAGCTCTCCTTTGTACACGTGTTTCCTCCCTGCCTTTCCCTGTCCCCATACTCTACTCCACTGCTATATCTTCTTCACTTCTGTCTCTACTGATGCCTTTGAGGTCTTCCTCTACTTTCTCCTACACATTGAGGGTATTCCCCAAATATCAGTCCTCCACTGGTGTTCTCTGTGCATTATCACTCTTGGAGAAATAATCAACACAAACTATTACCCCAACTATGATCATTTCCTAATTGTACTCTTAAGTCTTACTCTCTTACTCAAATTCCTATGTTTGGGTGCATCAACGCTGTCTCAATCACATTAATTTAAAGTTAAATCATCACCTCTGGGCTTCCCGGGTGGCGCAGTGGTTGAGAGTCCGCCTGCCTATGCAGGGGACACGGGTTCGTGCCCCGGTCTGGGAGGATCCCACATGCCGCAGAGCGGCTAGGCCCATGAGCCATGGCCGCTGAGCCTGCGCGTCCGGAGCCTGTGCTCCGCAACGGGAGAGGCCACAACAGTGAAAGGCCTGCGTACCGCAAAAAAAAAAAATCATCACCTCTTATCTCCTATTCCTTCAGTCTTCCCCCCCCTGACCCAAATTGTTTGGGTCAGTAAAAACTGTTTGAAAACTTACCATGTGCTGGGCCCTGTTACTAATGCTAGTGGATACAGAAATTCGTAAGACAACTTGCCTTTTGGTGGCTCTCTTCCCTTATAAAAGGTTAATTTCTGCACAATATGGGGAATGGAATAATAATACTATACACAGTATGGCCTAGAAGCAGTCTAGGTTCAGGAAACATCTCCTGTAGGAGATACTATCTGAGCTAAGTTTTAAAAGAACAAACATTAGCCACATACTGTGTAGAGTAGGAGGGAAAAGATATTTCAGGTAGAGGTAACAGCATCAACAAAACACAGATTCAGGAAACGTATGAATTAACTGAGTCAACATGATATAACTGTGCTCCAGGAAAGTATTTTGCCCAAAATGAAAATGATAAGACTGTAAGCCAAGAATTAGCTTCACTGTGTCAGGAAAGTTTTACAAACTAATTTATCTGGGCAAACAATTTGTACATCAGGGCAAACAGCTCTCCTGACAGGATAACAGACTGCTTCAAGAACCTTTTCTTGTTAAGTCCACTAATTTTAAATATTGTGTCACAAACTTTGCCCATCCCAACCAGTTCCCCACCTTGAAGGACCTGCCTTAAACCACATGAGTCCAGATCTCAAAATCCTAGAAATACCCTTTCCTAACTTCCCCTAACTACCAAGGCTCTGTCAAAGTGGTGCTCTCCCTTGCTGCAGTAAGTTTAATAAACTCAGCTTTGCTTGATCAACAGGACTCTCTTTATGGGGAAAGTCAAGAGCAGGAATTTATTACAGAAGGTGAGGAAGAGGGAGAAATCCAAATATGACTCCTAAGTTTTAGGCCTCAGTAAACTGGGTAGATGAATTCAGCAAACTGAATTGTTGAATTTGAGGGGTCTGTTTATAGGGCTTCTAGGTGGAGATATGTATAAGCCTGAAGTTCAGGGAAGAGATCAGGGCAACCATAAGCAGTCACGACAGGTGAAACTTTTCTTGTGATGATCTCATTATTTCCCTATTTTTCCTAATAGGAGTTAGGATACAGTAAGTAGAATTAAACCCAGCACACTCAAACATGAATAAATAGAGGTGCACACACTATGTAACTGGCCAGTATGAAGTAACATAGCCATAGCAGTGATTAAGTTTTTGCAATGCTTGCATTCTAGATAGTAAACAGCCACTGTGCTGAGCCCCTAGCCTAGGATCTACCCCTTGACCGGCCACAATCCAACAACTGGTTCAGCTGAGTAGTAAGGCCAGTGAATGTTTTGATTGGTCAGGAACAATGTAAGTCAGATTCCAAAAGTCTCATCTCTCTCAGGCAGAGTTGCTGGCTTCCTACAGGGTCCCCAAAGGGTTGGCCTGCCTTCATGTGCCTCTGCCCGGTCCCAGGTAGGCACAGCAAGGATGATACAACAGTACTCACCAGCCCTCCACCCTGTCCACCATGGTCCTGAGTGTTGGCCCCCATCGCCATATGTTCCCCCAGTGAAATGTGGAATAGACTTGTTAGGGGAGACAGTACCTTCAGCAGTGACACTAGCTCCCCAGTAGTCAAACAGACTAACTCTTCATTAGGCTGGATAAAAAAGCAAGACCCAACCATGTGCTGCCTACAATAAACCCACTTAAACCTAGAAAAATGGTACAGATGAACCGGTTTTCAGGGCAGAAATAAAGACACAGACGTGGAGAACAAATGTATGGACACCAAGGGGGGAAAGTGGTGGGTGGGGTGGTGGTGTGATGAACTGGGAGATTGGGATTGACATGTATACACTGATATGTATCAAATGGATAATTAATAAGAACCTGCTGTATAAAAATATAAAAATAAAATAAAATTCAAAAATAAATAAACCCACTTAAAATGTAAAGACACAAATAGGTTAAAAGTAAAATGATAGAAAACAGTATACCATATTAATACAAGTCAAAAGAAAGCTAGAGTGGCTATATATGCCCCCCTCAATAAGTAATAGAATAAGTAGGAAGAAAACCATCAAGGATATAAACAGCAAGACTTGAACAACAGTTATCAACCAACATAACCTGACTGACATTTATAGAACATTCCACCCAATGACAACAGAATATACATTCTAATCAAGTGCATGTGGAACATTTACCAATACAGAACATTTTCTGGGCCATAAAACAAGTCTCAGATTTTAAAGGCTTCAAGTCACGCAAAGTATGATCTCTGACCACAATGGAATTAAATTGCCAAATATTTGGAAACTAAATAACACATTTCAAAATAGCCCACGGGTCAAAGTAGAAATCGAAAAGGAATTTAGAAAGTATTCTGAACTGAATGAAAACAAAATATATCAACATTTGTGGGATGTAACAAAAGCAGTACTTAGAAATTTATAGCACTAAACCGGTGGTTCTCAACCGGGGGTGGGAAGGGCAATCTTGTGCATTTGGCAATATCTGGAGGAGACATTTTTGGTTGTCACTAGGGGAGATGCCACTGACATCTCATGGATAGTGGCCAGAGATACTGTTAAACATCCTATGCATAGGCCAGCCCCTGACAACAAAGAATTATCCAGCTTAAAATGTCAATAGTGTCACTACTGAGAAACCCTGCACTAAACGTCTATATTAGAAAATAAGAAAGGTCTTACTTAAAACAATTACCTTAGCTTCTACTTATAAAAACTAAAAGGACAAAGAAATGCAAAGTAAACAGAAAAAAAGGAAATAGTAGGAATCAAAGCAGAAAACAATAAAGTAGGAAAATAGAAACATAGAGAAAAGGAAACCAAAAGCTGGCTCTTTGAGAAGATTAAAAAAACTGATAAACCGGGCTTCCCTGGTGGTGCAGTGGTTGAGAGTCCGCCTGCCGATGCAGGGGACACGGGTTCATGCCCTGGTCCGGGAAGATTCCACATGCCGCAGAGCGGCTGGGCCCGTGAGCCATGGCCACTGAGCCTGCGCGTCCGGAGCCTGTGCTCCGCAATGGGAGAGGCCACAACAGCGAGAGGCCCGCACACCACAAAAAAAAAAAAAACTGATAAACCTATAGCTGGACTATTTAGGGGGAAAAAAAGATACAAATTACCAAGATCAAGAATGAGAGAGGTGTCGTCTCTAATATTCTACAGATATTAAAAATAATAAGGGAATATTATGAACAAGTTTATGCCCATAAATTCAACAACTCAGATGAAATGGAAAAATTCCTTTAACGTTACAAACGTTATAGCTTATTCAAGAAGAAATAGATAACCCAAAATAGTCCTATATCTATTAATGAAACTGAATTTATAGTTTTAAATCTTTCCACAAATACAACTCCTGGGCTAAACAGATTCACTGGTGAATTCTGCCACACATTTAAGGAAGAAATCATACCAATTCTACACAAACTCTTCCCAAAAAATTGAAGAGGAGGGAATATTTCTCAAATCATTCTATCAGGCTAAGATTACCTGACACCAAAACCAAACAAAGACATTATTTAAGCTTCTTAAATAGATAGACCAATATCTCCCATGAACATACATAAATTCTAAACAAAATTTTAGCAAATCAAACTTAAAAAATACATTAAAAATATATCATGACTACATGGGAGTTTTTCTAATAAATGCAGTTAGTCAACATGTGAAAATCAATCAACATAAGTCACCTTATTAGCAAACTAAAAATGTCCCTGTTAATATGTAAGGTTATAGCTCATGACAAACTGTACCTTTCCTTCTCCGAATTCACAGATTATATACTGAACTGAGATTTTTTTTTAATTGGTTAAAATTCAACTAATTATAAGCATAAATTCTTTTCTTTCTCTATCTCCCACAGAGTTTATATTTAGCCCTGACTACTTTGTGATTTCTAGTCTTGTACTTCCAATTCCAATTCAAATGTCTCCAAATCAATTTATCTTTCCTTTCAAACAAGCTCTTCTTCCTGACTTCCCTATTTCTATGTAACACCTTTACATCCATCAAAGCTTTGAAATGAGAAGAGCATACTCTAAGGTTCATCTCTGACACTTTTTCATAATTCTTCCATACCAAGTCCATCAACAGGTGCTATTGGATGGGAATAGGTATCAATATCTCTGGTATTCAGCCATTCAGCATTTCTATTCCTAATTGCCCTGGCAGAAAAATCACTTCATCCATGAACCTCTGCAACAGCCCCTGGACTCCAAGTCCTCTTTCCTCTATCTCCTTACATAGTTGTGCCAGATTAATATTCCTAAAATTCTTCCTTGAATGTGTTCAAAAACTGTTGGGCTGGAAAAAGGTTGGGTTCAAGTTGTGGAGGCTGCTGAATGCCAGACTCAGACATTAAACTTCAGGATCTTCAACAGTCCAGCCTTGTCTCCCAATGCTTTCCTGCATAATCCTATGAAGATCAGACCTTTCAAATATTCTGTGGCTTTCTCACTTCTTTCTCTTTCTTCACCCTATATATTCTACTTGTAATATTTTACTTTCCTCCTCATTTAACTAAAATACTACACTAGGGTATGATAAGGAAGCTGATTTTAAAATAATTTTCTCATGTAATAGATGTGACTTGTAAAGAACAGGAAAAACAGAAAAATCCAAAGAATGAAATACAAATGACCTGTAATCCCACTAAACAGAAATAACCTCCATCAACATTTTAGAGTTTTAGCCTTTGTTTTTTTTCTATGCATATATGCTTCAATTTCTTCTTTTTATAAAAGAGGGATCACATGATATCTTTCTCTCAGCAAGGCAAATTTGAAAATCTTTCCATCCCTTTCAGAGTAGCATGCTTTTATTTATAATCTAGGTCAATAATTCAGAGAAACAAGAATTTTATGCTAGTTATAATCAAAACTTCATATTTAAAAATGAAGAAAAAAGTTTCAATTTATTTGAAGACAAAATTTATTTTTCACTCAGCACCTAGTTCATTTATTTACATTAATGTTAAATTATATATAAAAGACCTCAAATATTTTAATTAAAATTCAGTCACCAAGTATTTATTGACTGCCTACCATGCCATGCTGCAGTAACCAATACAGAAGAAAACCCCTGCCTCTATGAAGGAGACAGACAGAAAATAAATAGCCAGATTATTCACAGTGGTGTTCTGACTGACAAGATCCAACTGTCAAATTTTCAGCAAGTTTGTGAACTGGGTGCTAAACATAGCCTTTATTACAAATTAAATTATATGTTATAATTATATGTTATATAACTTATAATTATATAAGTTACTTTAAAACAAAGGTAAAAAATCATCACTTCCTATATTTTTAACTACATTTTACGATTATCTATGCTTTTGGGGTTATTTATGATTTTCTATCTGTAAGGTAGAAATACTATCTAATGCCGGGCTATTGTACATCTCTTCCCAACAACACATTCAGTTCAGTGACTTCATGCTGGTAACTTGAAATCGGCCATGGCAGAAGTATTTACACTACAGAATTTGGCAAAAACTACCAATCACTGCTTGATTTATTGTTCTGTGATTGTCTAGATCTAAGAAACTGATAGAGAAAATGTTAAGATGCAGATTGAACTTAAAAGTGTGTGGTGTCTATAACCATTACATTGTGAATAGCACAAAAATTTTGAGGAAATATTCTTCCATTACTTGAAAACTATTATCTGATTCAGCAAAGAAGTCTCTTACGTCAATGACAAATGAGTGAAATTTTGACACACATCTTCATTGCTTCACTTTCATCTTACTAAACAAGCAAAAATATCAACCATCGTTCATGTTGGAACTATACTTGGAGAACTAATTGTGAAACACTTACCCGAACACCACCAACTCTGTGGTATGTTAGAGGTGGTAAATGCTATGCAGAAAAAGATGAACAGGGTTAAGAGAGGGATTAGAAGTACTGGAGGCAGGGATGAAATTTTAAACCAAGAAAGTAACACTTGAGCAAAGAATTGAAGAAGGTAAAAAAGTGAGCCATGCAGTAGGATGAGCGTTCCAGAAGAAGAAAATAATTAATGCAAAGGTCATGAAGGGATAGCTTGCCTAGAGAGTCTGACAAACAAAAGAAGGTCTGTGTGTCCAGTGCAAAATGAAGACAAGAGAATAGGAGAGATGAGACCAGATGGGTTATAAAGGACAAACTAATATAGGACCCTGTGGGCCAAACACTTTAGTTTTTCCTCTGAGAGAAATGGGGAGCTACTGGAGGGTTCTAAAACGAAGCACCTATATTTTACATTTGGCTGCTGGGTTAAGAATAGATTGAAGAGAACAAGAAAGAAGCAGGGAGACAATTAGGAGGCTATAATAATCCAGCAGATGACAGTGAACTGAATCCAGACGGTTAGTACTAGAAGTGCTCCTGAATCTTGTTTTCATGCCTGCTCTAGAAAATGCACTATTTGCTGATATAATATCTGTTGAAATCAGATTTAGAGTATTTAAATGGGAGAAAGGTGTACTAAATTCCAGTGCTGGAATTAAAGGCAGTTTTCTGAAAGTATCTGCTCGACTGTTTCAAATAGGAAATCTTATCTATAATATTAATCAAAAGATCAGCTAAATTATCATACTTTTCATGGTAATTAACCTCATGCTTGACAAGATAGATTTCTTGAACACTACCTAGGTATACGAGTGTATGAAGGATTACAAGTACACGTGGTAATTTGCTCTACCCAGGAAAGACAAAAAAAAGAACAAGAAAAAATAATAAATATTAGGCATCCACTGTGAATGGTACTTTAACAGGACTTTCATGTGCAAGTTTACAGATTGTTAAGAAATACTGTCTCTGGGCTTCCCTGGTGGCGCAGTGGTTAAGAATCCACCTGCCAATGCAGGGGACACGGGTTCGAGCCCTGGTCCGGGAAGATCCCACATGCCACAGAGCAGCTAAGCCTGTGAGCCACAACTACTGAGCCTGCGCTCTAGAGCCCGTGAGCCACAGCTACTGAGCCCATGCACCACAACTACTGAAGCCTGCATGCCTAGAGCCCAAGCTCTTCAACAAGAGAAGCCACCACGAGAAGCCCATCGACATAATTAGAGGAAGCCTGCGTGCAGCAACAAAGACCCAACACAGCCAAAAATAAATAGATTTAAAAAAGACACTATATACCATTTTACATCTGCCAGTTTTGCAAATATTAAAGAATCAGACAATAAAATATGGAGCAATGGGCACTCCTTTACTCTTACAGGAGCATAAACTAGTGCAACCATTTTGATAAGTAATTTGGCATTGTCTAGGAAAGTTGAAGACTCACATACCCTTACAACTCAGCAGTTCCTTCTCTAGGTGTGTATCCTAGAGAAACTCTTAAACATGTGCACAAGAAGGTGTGCAAGATGTCTGCGTAGCATTGTTTATTATTTGTAACAGTAAAATAAACACTAGAATCTAATTATCCATCAACACAAGCAATAGAGAATATTCACACTATTAGAATACCGTGCAGAAATAAAAATAAGACCTCAATTTAAACACTCTTAAAAATAAAAAATTTAATTAAGAGAAAAAGAAGTAAAAATAACTCATCTACAGCTATAACTATCAACATGGATGAATCTCACAATCATGTTGAGGGAGGAGGGAAGCAAACTGTTTATATTATGATTCCTTCATACAAATACTAACAACTCAGAGAATACTGCCTGCGTACCAGGCACTGTACACTGTGCACTTTGCATATAATGACTCATTTTATTCTCACAATAGCCCTATCAGGTAGATTCTATTTTTAATCTCTATTTCATGAATGAGGAAACAAGCACTGAAAAGTTAAGTAATTAGCCCAAATCACATGGTTAGTTAAGTGGCAGATTTGCCTGGCTCCAGAATTTGTGCTCTTAGTCCCCTCACATTACCTCTCAAAATTATGCAAAACTAAACATGATAACATTTAGGGATATGTGTATAGAAATAGAAAGAAAAACAAGAGAATGATAAACATAATTAAGGGCACTGTTACTTCTGAGGGAAAAGAAAGGGGGACATAATCGGGAAAGGTTCACATGGGGACTTCAAAAGTTTTCGTAGTGCTTAAGCTGAGTAGAAGATACACAAGCTTTCATTTCATTATGCTCTATAACCTACATATGGTACATATATTCTTTTGTATACATCAACTATTTTATAATTTTAATTAGGTGGAAAGCAAGTCACCTAAAATCCTTCTGAGGATAGAGACGGGGAGTGTAAAAATATAAATACATACACACCTATAATTATGAGATATCTAACAAGGGGTAAGAAAAACAAGTCACGGGACTTCCCTGGTGGAGCACTGGTTAAGAACCCGCCTGCCAATGGAGGGGACACAGGTTCAAGCCCTGGTCCGGGAAGATCCCACATGCCGCAGTGCAACTAAGCCTGTGCACCACAGCTACTGAGCCTGTGCTCTAGAGCCTGCGAGCCACAACTACTGAGCCCATGCGCCACAACTACTGAAGCCTGCATGCCTAGAGCCCATGCTCTGCAACAAGAGAAGCCACTACAATGAGAAGCACACGCACTGCAACGAAGAGTAGCCCCCGCTCACCACGACTAGAGAAAGCCCGCGTGGAGCAACAAAGACCCAACGCACAGGAAGGAAAGAAAGAAAAGAAAGAAAGAAAAGAAAGAAAGAAAAGAAAGAAAGAAAGAGGAAAGGAAAGGAAAGGAAAGGAAGGAAAGAAAGAAAGAAAGAAAAGAAAGTCACATTTAGTTATAATATTTAAGTCTCACTTTTACTAAAAAGAATAAAGTTACTGAAATTCAGTTTGTCCAGCCCAGTCGAAAATGAACCAGATGGAAATTCCCTGGCGGTCCAGTGGTTAGGACTCCATGCTTTCACAGCTGAGGGCTCAGATTCCATCCCTGATCGGGCAACTAAGATCCTGCAAGCCACGTGGCGCGGACAAATAAAATAAAATAAAATGAGCCAGAAGAAAAAGAAAAAAAAAAATTTTTTTAAGTTTTTTTAAAAAGAGAAAATAAAATGAACCAGAGGCTTCTGCAGGGCTAATGGAGAGCTACAGCTCTTAGAAAAATGGGGACTTTTCTCTCTAGAGTTTTTTTCCTTCTAAATTATACTTGTTTGCTTTTCTTTGTTCTATTGACACAATTACACCTCTAACTTTATGCCCCTCTTGTATATAAATTATAAGGAAGATTGGACAAGACAATGCTTTAGAAAATTCACTATGAGAAAAAAAACCCATAAACGCTAAATAGCACATACTTGATATACACAGATATAGACAAGACACATACAGGAAACTTGACCTTGACACTTAAGACAGTTTCCCTTTAAGAAAGAAAAAGAAAAATCAAAGTTAGGGAAAATCTTAAAATTACTCTAATTGTTAAAACAGTATTAGTTGGTTTCAAATGTAAAAATATATAAACTAAAATATAAAACCATGGGTACCATTCTGAATAGCTGGAAAAATATAAACTCACAAATTTCCTTAGATTAGCTAAATTTATCTTTTTAGGACACTCTAATCTCACAGGGTTAAGTTCCAAAGATAGCACTAAAAGCAAAACATCACATAAATTCAAAATAACATTGGGAATACTTTTTTTTTTTTGGCTGCCTTGGGTCTTTGTTGCTGTGCGTGGGCTTTCTCTAGTTGCGAGAGCGGGGGCTACTCTTTGTTGCAGTGCGCGGACTTCTCATTGTGGTGGCTTCTCTTTGTTGTGGAGCACAGGCTCTAGGCGCATGGGCTTCAGTAGTTGCAGCACACGGGCTCAGTAGTTGTGGCTCTTGGGCTCTAGAGCGCAGGCTCAGTAGTTGTGGCGCACAGGCTTAGTTGCTCCGCAGCATGTGGGATCTTCCCAGACCAGGGCTCGAACCCGTGTTCCCTGATGGCAGGCGGATTCTTAACCACTGTGCCACCAGGGACATCCAAACACTGGGAATACTTAAATCATCCACAGAGTACCACAGTACAATCTCTTGCAATAAGTGCAACACACCCAAGGATTATTTGTAATATGGAACAGTTTGCTGTTTTCAACTGAACACAGTTGAAGTAGCTTACTAATGTTCAGGAATTATGCTATGAGAAAAATATCTACCTAGCACTAGAACCACAGAGCATGCTCACAATATGGGAGGCACAAGAACACTGTACAGCAGAAACTCATTGAGAACAACAGAGAATCTAAATTTAATTATATTGTTTTTAACTCTCACTTTTATTTTACTGTTTTCTGAACAAACACAGTTGAATGTGAATATATACAATTTGTGTCCCCTGCATCAGCAGGCGGACTCTCAACCACTGCGCCACCAGGGAAGCCCTCCACTATATTCTTCATCACACTTCTACGCCAGAATTCTATAAGTTACGAGAAAAAAATTGCACTGACTGTCCATCTGCCAATAATAGTAATAATAATAATTTGTTCAGTCACTAAAAATGTAAGCTAAAAATGCCACATATTAAATCACCATTTAAAGTATAATATTATACCATGAAGTATTTCGTTTTTGAATTTTCTTTCTTTGATGTCTACTTTTTCTCGTGATGTGAAACTTGCTTTCAAGATTTAGAGTGAAGGAAAGAAATCCTTTTATTTGATCAAGTTAAGTAAGTGAAAAAATGTAAGGGATCCTAGACGCTTACCATGGCCAAAGGACTTAGCGGTAGGTCATCCAGTCAATCACCTACTCAATCAGTGAATCCTAAGAGTTGTGGATTTCATTAAATATTGGTCTAACTGGCGTAGTCTGCCTAACAGGAAACAATTTATTAAGTTGTATCACTAGCTCAGTGTTCCACTTAGGCACTGAGCCAAATGAAAAGTAACAAAGTACAGATTCATCACCAACTGTGAAACAAATATGTCCAGTACTTAACCTATAGGACTAATAAAGTTTATTTTAAAAGTTCACACTCAGGGGGCCTTCCCTGGTGGCGCAGTGGTTGAGAGTCCGCCTGCCGATGCAGGGGACACGGGTTCATGCCCCAGTCCGGGAGGATCCCACATGCCGCGGAGCGGCTGGGCCCGTGAGCCATGGCTGCTGAGCCTGCGCGTCCGGAGCGTGTTCTCCGCAACGGGAGAGGCCACAACAGTGAAAGGCCCGTGTACCGCAAAAAAACCCAAAAGAACAACAACAACAAATTGAGTCTGGGCTGCCCTAAAGATTGGTATTTGAGAAGAGATTACTGTCACAGTATGAATGTTGAAGCTCTCTAGGCACATTCTACTCCTCAGCCCTGATTACCATTCAGACCACGTGTTCTCGACCAGGGCAACTGCATAGGCTCTTCAGATTTAGCAATGCCCTAAGATTATGTACAAATCTAAATGCACATGTATCTGTGCACTTTCTGGGGCCAGATTCTTCAACTTTCTTTGGTACCTCAAAGGATTCTGTAACTACCAAAAATTTAAGAACCACTGATTTAAACAGTATTCCATGATCCTTATCTATTATCTGACTTTAATTTCAGATTTCTGCTTTACGAATTTTCATATTGTCCACAAAATTCTCCCTTTTGTTTTGATACATGGCTTCTTTACTCACTCCTTAAAAACAGTGGAAAACTAGAGCTTCATAAAGTGAGGAAAGACCCTGTCGACTTAAAACTTCAGTCAGGGACTTCCCTGGTGGTCCAGTGGATAAGACTCCGCACTCCCAATGCAGAGGGCCCGGGTTCAATCTCTGGTCAGGGAACTAGATCCCGCATGAACGCCACAACTAAGACTTCGCATGCCACAGTGAAGATACCGCATGCTGCCACTAAGACCTGGAGCAGCCAAAATAGATAAATTAAAAGATAAAAATAAAATTGCAGTCAAAGTTGGTTTCAAAAGCTGAACCTATATATATTTAAGAAACATTTAAAAAAGAAAGCTATCTCTTCTGAGAGTTTTTCTTTCAGTTACACAACCAATTTTATCTTTTAGTTGATCACTTGCCTTTCAACTGAGAAAACAATTGGTGAACTAAATTTGCAGTTCAGCTATTCTTACCCTTATCTTTTAAGGCATGTTGAGACTTAACAGATAAAAATACATATGACCATCACCCCTAATCCCACAAAACACATATACAGAGACTGACTTCCTAAGATGCTGTTCCTTCAAGAATTAAACCTTTACTTATAGAACAAAATTGTTTTGCTCTGATATAGCAAGGACTAATTTAGCAAGGAACATCTTGATAAAAAGGGCAGAACTGCTGAGAATGCTAGCCTACTTTTCAACTGACTTTCCTCCTCTAAGCATCTGTCAAGTGTGGGATAAGAAAAAGGTGCTGCAATCTGGAGAGGCAGACTAGAATAAAAATATATTTGGTTCCAAGAATTTTTTAAAAAGACAGAAATGCCACAGGAAAAATGATAGACATAAGAAGGTTGAAAAGAGCTCTGCTCTCCTTTACTGACAAATAACTTCGCAAATTATCTACACATATCATCTCTTCAATTCTTTAACCCTCTCCAATCTGACTCCTTCCTTTCCCTCACAACCCTCTCCCTTCATCCAAGACATCAACAAAAGACTTGTAAATATATCTTAAATCTGTCCACTGCTCTTCACCTTTACCATCAGAACCATGGTCCAAGATTACTTCATATCCTACCTGAACCACCATCAACTAGTATTCATTTCTATTTCCTCTGCTGTCCCCTTCTGATCAACTATGTACAAAGTAGCCAGCGTAATCTTTAAAAATGGATCATGGCACTGAGTAATAGTTCCATGGCTTCCCAATGCATCTTCAAATTAAATCCAAACTCTCAGCATTCAGAGAGTCAGTATGGCACAATTACTCACAATGCTCAAGAAGCGCTTGGAACAGTGGCCAGCACTTCACTAACGCAAAGCAGATGTTAGCGTATTAAGGTATAGCCCCTGCCTGCTCTCCTACCTCGAGGTGGCACTTTCCTCAACTAACTAGTATTCTTTCAGTTAACTGCAAGCTCTTTCCCACTTTGGGCCTACTGTTTCCGACTGTCTAAAATGCTTTTGTCTTTGGGACCTCCCTGGTGGTCCAGGGGTTAAGACTCTGTGCTCCCAACCCAGGGGGCCCAGGTTCAATCCCTGGGGTAAGGGCACTAGATCCCGCATGCCACCAACTAAGACCCAGCACAGACAAATAAATAAATAAATATTTAAAAAACAACAACAAAAACCCAAAAAAACTTATGTCTTCCACTCATACTTCAAGTCTCAACCTAAATGTCACTTCATTGATGAGGCCTTCTTTTCCTCTTTCTAAATACAATCCCCTATAATTCTTTTTTTAACATCTTTATTGGAGTATAATTGCTTTACAATGGTGTGTTAGTTTCTGCTTTGTAACAAAGTGAATCAGTTATACATATACATATGTCCCCATATCTCTTCTCTCTTGCGTCTCTCTCCCTCTCACCCTCCCAACCCCACCCATCTAGGTGGTCACAAAGCACCAATGTGATCTCCCTGTGTTATGTGGCTGCTTGCCACTAGCTATCGATTTTACATTTGGTAGTGTATATATGTCCATGCCACTCTCCCACTTTGTCCCAGCTTACCCTTCTCCCTTGCTGTATTCTCAAGTCCATTCTCTAGTAGGTCTGCATCTTTATTCCTGTCTTGCCCCAAGGTTCTTCATAACCATTTTCTGTTTTTTTTAGATTCCATATATGTGTGTTAGCATACAGTATTTTTCTCTTTCTGACTTACTTCACTCTGTATGACAGACTCTAGGTCCATTCACCTCACTACAAATTTTTTTTTTTTTTTTTTTTTTTTTGCGGTACGCGGGCCTCTCACTGTTGTGGCCTCTCCCGTTGCGGAGCACAGGCTCCAGACATGCAGGCTCAATGGCCATGGCTCAAAGACCTAGCCGCTCCGCGGCATGTGGGATCCGCCCGGACAGGGGCACGAACCCGTGTCCCCTGCATCGGCAGGCGGACTCTCAACCACTTCGCCACCAGGGAAGACCCCGCATTGTAGTTTTGATTTGCATTTCTCTAATGATGAATGATGTTGAGCATTCTTTCGTGTGTTTGTTGGCAATCCGTATATCTTCTTTAAGAAATGTCTATTTAGGTCTTCTGCCCATTTTTGGATTGGGCTGTTTGTTATTTTGATATTGAGCTGCATGAGCTGCTTGTAAATTTTGGAAATTAATCCTTTGTCAGTTGCTTCATTTGCAAACATTTTCTCCCATTCTGAGGGTTGTCTTTTCGTCTTGTTTATGGTTTCCTTTGCTGTGCAAAAGCTTTTAAGTTTCATTAGGTCCCATTTGTTTATTTTTGTTTTTATTTCCATTTCTCTAGGAGGTGGGTCAAAAAGGATCTTGCTGTGATTTATGCCATAGAGTGTTCGCCTATGTTTTCCTG